>NC_028457.1:7614486-7788922 GCF_000263155.2 Setaria italica
ATCATCAACGTTTGCCCTGGGGGAGCAACAGGTGGGGCTTGATTGACGGAATTTTCACTTCCGGACTCCGGCCCGAAGTTGCTCCAAGTGCGGGAAGTATCAGAGGTGCTAATTCCAGAGTTTCCTTCCATTTCTTCAGGATCCTCTTCTTCTTCTCCGTCTTCCGGTTCTTCTTCTCCCCATTGCTGCATGGGTCCATAGCCCTGAGTATCTAGTCCATCAGCATTGGCATTGGCCCAAGCGAACTGTTGATTTCCCGCTGGGACTTCACCCTGGTCGTCCTCCATGTCCACATCAAACCCCTCCAGATTCTCATGAGCATATAGATCTATCTCAGGATCTGCTGGTGGCACCGGATCTTCTTCCATTTCTATCACAGGTACTAGTTGATCCGCTTCCTCTGGGTTCGGTGGTTGAGGCTCTTCTGGTGGTGGAGGTGGTGGGACATTGATAATATTTTGGGCAGGTGCCTGAGCCTGCATTTCTTCCAAGGCTAGACGAAGTGACAGGATCTCGTCTAGCTGTTGGAATCTTTCCGCCTCCAGCCTATGGACATTTGATTCAGCTTCCTCCCTTGCCCTGTCCGCCATGCTCCTGCTGGCTTCAATGAATCCTTGCATCACTCTAAGTTTTTCTTCATAATCTTCAATCCTTCTGGATTGCTCTCGCATTGCCTTCTCCATATCATGCTCTCTTGCCATTGCCGCCTTCTTGTACATCTCCTTATCATTTCGGGCACCCATCACTTCCATCCTAGCATCTTCGTTCTTCTGCCTCTGATTATAATATTCTCTGATGCAGGCTTGATGCAAGTTGTACATTGCATCATATAATCAGAAGCAGCAGCAACTAACACATCGTGCTCCACTCGGGAAGTGTTCTTCAAAGCTTTAATCCTCCTCCTCCATACCCCATCATCTTGATGCTTGATTGGATAGAATCGAGCGGAGCTCGACCCTACCTCCACCTTGTGGTTCTCACATAATTCAGTAAGAGCAGTCATGGCCGCCCTTTCTATGGTGTCGTTGAATTCAAAACCCGACTCCATCACCTCCTCCAAACGCCAATTAGGACGGGTGTCATCATCTGGGATATGCACGTACATAGTGCAATATTGCTTGTGGCCAGTATCTTCTTTTCTCCAATAATACTCCGGGGGATTATGAAAACCCAACTCTTGTAACGTCTTCCAAAGCAACTGCACGAATCCCGGCTTATCCAAGTAGTGGCCACGGGTCCACCCATCCTTATCCGTGTAGCCTTCTTCAAACATCCTATAAAAGAAACGGGGTCAGGTCTAACGGCACTCACCAAACCTAAAAGTTTTAAAACATGCAATGCGAACATGATGCAACGGTTCCTACGTGCTTTCAGACTTATGTACACACTCGTAGAAAAATTGGTGGCATCGTAATCTCTCCCTAACTAATAAACTACCGAATACTAGCGACACGCAGCAAACAGTTAGCATCTGCAAAACAATCAACCAGTTAACACTACTGCCACCTGTGACTCTTGTTTTTATTATTTAAAATAGAGTCTCAGTGTTTAAAAGGTAATATCTGTTGATTATCCCAACCTACGGCTCTGATACCAGCTGTGGCGGAACCGCCCAACTTAAACTGGTTTAAGTGCGCCTAATCGCTGTTGGAACAACAACTATCCGAAACGCACCTAAAACAGCATAAGTCCGGTAGTGTGAGACTCAGGTCAATACCCTAGGGCTTGGGGATCTCCTCCTCTGTAGCCTCCTGTGGAGCTTCTGAAAGATAGCCACAAGGGGAAAACCCTGAGTACGGGGTACTCAGCAAGTCTTACCCGACTAACCAATATAATAGTTTTCTTTGGAATGCATGTCAGCTTTTGGGTGTGCTTGGTTGACACAATTTTTGCCGAAAAGCTTACTACGAGTAAAGCCTTAGTTTTATCTTTTATTTGGGTTAAGTCATTACCTAACCATTCTAAATGATAACAGAAGTAAAAGCAACCATAACTGTTAAATCATACATCAGTTGATAACAGAAAGGATACATATTGCATGAATTTATACTACGATGCTCAACAGTGATCAAGTGCATTCATAACCGAGAATTGCGACGATCCGGATCTAATTACATCCTGCAGGAGAGTACCCTGATCACCAGCGTTATACGACTGTCCAGGTCGTATCTAACAACCTCTCGATTAGCAAATTCAATGATTAGGAATACGACTACCCGGACCCAGGGATGCACCCCCACATGGGACCCCACGTCTGGCCCGATCACCATGTGAGTTTCAGGCTACACCCCTGCCAATCTCCAGCACGTCAAGCGCGGGTACGAAGTATTCCTGATCACAGAGTTTACTAACCTACTGGGCTTTACTGGTCCCATACCCAGTAAGTGATCAGATGCTTATCACTTGATCAAAGGTTAAGACAACGAATCGGGCCTCAACCAAATTAATCTAGCAGACAGAACTACATCTCTAGCTTCTGTCTGTTTTCACTTTCCAAGTTATCTTCTATAAGCAACATGTATGATTTAAAAGTTTTCCTTAAGGTTGGTAAACCAAGCATGTAAGCAAGTGAGCAATTCTAGACTTGGGTAGTTTCTAAGGTTTGAACAAGTGGCAAAGATGTCCTTAAAACAAGGCATGATCATACACAAGAATAGGTTTCAATCAACTCCTAGACTTAGTGCATACCATAAGCAAATAACCTATAACTAGTCACATGAAATAACGACTCCAAAATAGATAGGTATAAATGCACCGGGGCTTGCCTTGTTCGCTAAAAAGATTAGTAGATTCTGACGAATTGGCTTCACAGGGAACGAACTCAAACACCTCTTCGGACTCCGAAGGTCCTTCTGAAAATTCCCAATAAACTGCTTCCGGTGCTTCAGGATCTACGGTAGAATACATGCAAGGGTTAGAATGCAAAATTTTTGAATAACAGACTATACAACTTTCCTTCATGATAAAGTTGCAAGCCAACAAGGACTATACGACTTATCATGATAAAGTTGCAAGCCAACACACAAAAATCTAAAAAGATTAACCTACAATTTTTATTTTTCTTATTTAACCCTCCTTATAGCTTTTTCTTTTATTTTTAGAAAAAGTGGTAATTGTTTCCTAACTTGAAAATCTAATTTCCTATGAGTTAAGAATTATTTGTGATTAAGAAAGTGTTATTTATATTTTATACATTTTATAAATATTAAGTATTTATTTAATTACCTTAAAAGGAAGGCATTAAATAAATACCCAGATTTTTATTATTTTTCTAGGGTGTAAAAATTTTAATGCGTAAAGGAAAATAAAACAAGCCTAACAAAATTGGTTTCACTAATTTTGGACACTCCTACAAATTTCTGTGATTAAAATGGTGTAAAACGGATTTAAATGAATTATTTACCCAAAGGAATCTAATTTTTCCCGAAAAACTCCCGGAAAAACTTTTCTTACTCAACCCTTCTCTACCCTTTCTCACGAACACTGGGCCCCACGGCGTGGACCCCACTCTTCCTATTCACTTCTACCCGCCGGCCCTATTCCTTCCCCCCCGACGGGCCCCGCGGGCCGATTTTTCCTTTTCTTTCTTTTCTTCGGCCCAACACCAGCCTCTCGGCCCACCTCCCTTTTTCTTTTTCTCTGCGAAAACTGGCCGGCTCCCACTGGGCCGTCGGCCCATTTTCTTTTTCCTTTCTTTTTGCGACGTCGGCCTGCTACTGCTCTGGGCCTCCGGCCTCTTTTCCGATTTCAGCCGACCGCGCGCGTGCTACTGGGCCTCCAAACCGCGGGCCAGCAACCGACCGCCCGGTCGACCTGCTTCTGCTTCCCCCCTTTCTCCTACTGACGTGCGGGCCCCAGCGTCCAGGCTCTTCTCCTTCCTCCCGCCAAAACGTGCCCGTGACAGGGGGCGGCGCGGCTCGCCGGCCGGCGCCCTCCCGGCGGCGGGACTAGGTCGCGACACCACTTCTACACCTATACGGCCCCGCGCGCGGCAACAGCTCCCCGGGAGATGGCCGGAGCCATCCCCTCCACGGCGACGGGCGGCGACTCCCTCGGCCGGCCGTGGCTACTCACGACGACAGCCTAACCTACTCAAACATCTACCCCTACACCATCCTAGGACCCTAAGGACTCGACTACAACTACTCAAGAAGAAAGAGAGGCAGTGCGAGGTGGTTCTCACCGTGAGCGGGCGGCGCGACGGCGGCGGGCAGAAGCGGCGGCGAGCACGGCTACTCCGGCATGGATATTGGACAACAACTAGTCTGGGGTGTAGCTGGGGTGTCTGTGGAGGAGTGGGCGAGAGGAATCGACGGGAGCTGCGGTGTGGCGGTGGAATTTTGCTCGGCGGCGGTGCTCGACAGAGGAGTGCTGGCGGCGGTAAAAAGGAAGACGGTGAAACGGTGGCGCGGGAGCAGTAATTATTCAAGCGTTTCACCCCGCGCATGGACGACACCGTGGCCTACCCGTAGGCTTGCGTGGTGAGGAGGTGGCCTAGCTAGACGCTCTGGCGGTCGACCGATGACGGCGGCGGCGACACGTCTGGGTGCTCTGTCACCACCCGTGATCTTCAGAGCTGAGTCGTGGTCGATCTTCAATCCGACGGCCTCCAGTGCCTTAACAGAAGTTGGAGATAATCTCAAACCCGTCATCTTTTGTTTTGGCTCTGGCTCGAGATAAACATCAAAATCAATTCAATTTTGATTTGTTTCTCGGGTTCCTTTGAAGTTCACTGAAACTGACATTCAGTTCGTCAGTTAACGACAGTGGGGTCGATCTCACTTGGTAAACCAATTCAGTGACCTAAATCTTGTTCTTCCAGTCCAACTTCTTTTCAATCGTGTTCTACAATCTCCTAAGTTTCCATTTTGCCCAAGAACACCTACCCTTCTTGATCTACATTGCTTTGAATTCAAACTCAAAGTTAACACTATGCTGTCGATTTTCAGACTTAGCTATATTTCAGAGTGTCAGTTAACTGTGAATATGTGCTGACTTTGGGCTTGAATTTGAATTCCTTCCTATTACTGATCCTGGCCAACAACACCCAAATCTTGTAGTCCAAAGTTCATACTTCAATATAATGTAGTTGTTCTGGTGCACTTGTTTGAAAAATTCTCCAGAAATCAATTTCCAAAATGGACTTTAAGGCTGTTTTTCTGAAATCCTATTTTCAGACGGGGAAAACTCGATCACCTCCTCTGTTCCATATCCCTTGGTGATGCTTCCTTCTAGACAGGCACGATTAAGAACATATGGCCTGTTCGCTTCAGCTTATAAGCCGGCTGAAAAGCTGAAACGACTGATTTGTTGTGAGAGGAAAATACTGTTTGGTGGCTGATAAGCCGGCTAAATAAGTTGAAGCGAACAAGATGATAGTTTTTTAGGACTGACATGAACCTATCGAAAGGCCACATATTGTGCAGGTATACAGGTCCGAGAATACCAATCTCTTTTACTAGGTGAACCAGGAGGTGCATCATAATATTGAAGAAGGATGGTGGAAATACCAACTCAAAACTGACAAGATATTGCACCACATTGTTCTGTAGCTTTGCTAGCTTGGATGGATTGATTGCCTTCAGCGAAATCGCATTGACAAACATGCATAGCTTTACGAGCGGCAATCGGACATTCTCTGGTAGAACACCCCTTAGTGCAATCGGAAGCAACTGGGTCATCAACATGTGGCAGTCATGGGCCTTGAGATTTGTAAACTTCTTTTGTACCCAGATGGAACCTTCGTACTATTCAAGCATTCAAACATGCTATCCTTCTCTTCCTTGCTAAGAGTGTAACTAGTAGGACGTAAGTAGTGCTGTCCATTATCTCTCTTTTCTGGATGTAGGTCATCTTGTTGCCCCATGGCTTTCAGGTCCTGTCGTGCTTCTAATGTATCTTTTGAGGTCCCATAAACACCCATGAAGCCTAGCATGTTCACAAAAAAATTCTTCGTCAGGCACATCACATCTATTGCGTTGCGGAACTCTAGGATTTCCCAATAAGGTAGCTCCCAAAATATTGACTTCTTCTTCCACATGGGTGTACATCTGTTATCGTCGTTCGGAACAGGTTGGCAACCAAGGCCCTTTCCAAAGACTACATTTACATCCTTTATCATCTCAAAGATACGCTTTCCATTACGGTGTGCAGGTTTTTTACGATAGTCTAGCGCCCCTTTGAAATGCATCTCGCTCTTTCTCAGCTGGTGGTGAGCAAGGAGAAATCGACGATGACCCATATAGCTAACCTTTTTACAGTACTTCTAATACATGTTGTCTGTGTCGTCTAAACAGTGGGTGCAGGCCCGATATCCCTTGTTTGTCTATCCCGAAAGGTTACTCAGTGCAGGCCAACTATTGATGGTTACGAACAACAATGCTCATAGATTAAAGATCTCTTCTTTATCCTCATCCCACACACGTACACCTTCTTCCTTCCAGAGCTGTAAAAGTTCATCAACCAATGGTCTTAGGTACACGTCAATGTCATTGCTGGGTTGTTTTGGGCCTTGGATAAGCGCTGGCATCATAATGAACTTCCGCTTCATGGACAGCCAAGAAGGAAGGTTGAACATACATAGGGTCATAGGTTAAGTACTATGGCCACTACTCAACTCACTGATGGAACCTTATGTTCCTTGCATCACTTTCAAAGTCCGGGAATGCTCTATCAATTGATCTCCACTAGGCCCCATCTGCGGGGTGTCTCAGCATCTCATCTTCCTTACGTTCTTCTTTGTGCCATCGCAACAACTTAGAATTCATCTTGTTCCTGAACAAGCACTTCAAGCATGGTATTATAGGGAAATACCACATCACCTTCGCGGGAACTCTCTTCTTGGGAGGCTACCCCTCGACATCACCAAGATCATCTCGCCTGATCTTATACTGTAGTGCTTCGCACACGGGACAAGCATCCATTTTCTCGTATTCATCACCACGATAGAGGATACAGTCATTAGGGCATGTGTATCTTCTGAACCTCCAATCCTAGAGGGCAAATAATCTATTTAGCTTCATATGTTGTGGACGGCAATTCATTATTCTTGGGAAGAATCTTTTTGACAATGTTCAACATCCTCTGAAATGCCTTATCGGACACACCATTTTTAGCCTTTCATTGCATAAATTCTAGTGTCTAACCTAGTTTTTTAAGGTCCTGCTGGCAATCTGGGTACGATAATTTTTGGTGATCATCTATCATGCGCTGCAACTTCCAAGTTTTGCAATCTCTGTGTGCATCTCGTAGCACCTGACCATGGTCATTAGTAGGGCCATTTTCTGCAAACTCATCTTCATCAGCCTCGCCCATTGTAGTATCTGCAAAAGCTTGGCCTACAGCCCAGTCCGGAATGTTGTCATCATCCTCCTCCTCTTCGTCGTCTTCCATTACAACCCCTCTTTCATTGTGCTTGGTCCAAACCAAATAGTTAGGCATGAAACCATATCTAAATAAGTGGCTATGAATAGTCCCCCAGAAATCCTTTAAATATTCCTTCCAGTGACAAATGGAGCATCTACAAAGAGGATGCTTCAACTGCCCAACATGTAAAGGAAAAAATACTAAGTGATGTCTGGTGGGGCAATGTAGATTACATTCTTAGGATCACTACTCCTATCTATGATATGATACGCTTTGCGGACACCGAGACCCCATGTCTTCACTTAATCTATGAGATGTGGGATTCAATGATTGAGAAAGTGAAGAAAGAGATATATCTGTATGAAGGGAAGGAACCAAATGAGGAGTCAGACCTCTACTCTGTTATTCATGATATATTGATTGCTAGGTGGACAAAAGGCAATAATCCACTACATTGTTTGGCTCATTCACTCAATCCAAGGTAACACTATACACTATACATTTCAGAATTCAGATTCTTTGCCCTTTATTTTTTCAGTTGCTCATGTTCTAAATTGTAATGCTAATTTGCCAAATGCAGATTTTACAGCAACAAGTGGCTTGAAGAAGGTGCTGGTCGACTACCCCCCCCCCACAAGGATAAGGAGGTATCACAAATGAGGATGACTTGCTTCAAGAAGTTCTTTCGCATACCGCAAGAGTTGGCTAAAGTAAAGGAAGAATACTCAAGGTTTTCTAGTTGTTCAGAAGAATTCAATGATCCTGATTCTATACATGATAGATGGGCTGTTTCCCCAATGACTTGGTGGACAAATCATGGACAATCTGTCCCTCTATTGATGAGTTTGGCCTTAAAATTGCTGAGCCAACCGGCCTCCTCTTCTTGCTGTGAAAGAAATTGGAGCACATATAGCTTCATCCATAGTGTCAAGAGAAATGCCTTAGCTCCTGAGCGGGCTGAAGATTTGGTCTTTGTGCACTCAAATCTGAGGCATTTGTCAAGAAGAACTGATGCATACAAGACAGGAGAGACAAGGATGTGGGATGTTGGAGGAGATTCTTTTGATTCCCTTAGTGGTGTAGGTCTTCTTGAAGTTGCTGACCTCTCCATTGATAAGCCTGACTTGCAGACTATATCATTTGGATTGGGTGATCTTGAGGTTGAAAGTGTGGAGGAGAATGAGGAAATCGAGGAAGAAGCTTGATGTTGATGGCTTGATGCTATCCTTATCCTATATTGCTAGTTTGCTACTACCTTTTATTAATTTCCTAAATAAAAACCTGCTATCATGTTATTCTGAGTGTAATAGAACTTAAATGTCTCTCTGTTGAACTTGAATATCTATTTTGCAATTTAATATGCATTGTTATCTATTTATTAATAAAATAGTTAAAACGTATCCGCGTATCGGGTTATTTAAGAAATTGCCGTATCCGCGTATCCGTATCCTTCCGATACCGATACGCGTATCCGTATCCGTGCTGCTTAGGTTGTGAGATAGAGTTGGTGGATTCAGACAACGACTGCTTGTTGTAGATATATGGCCTACTTACTAAGGAAGCTAATGTTGAATATCGCAGCCAAGCATTTGCAATCAATCTTTTCCCTCTTGAGGTCTCATATCAAGCTGTCCCTAAGAAGTTAGTTTAGACATATGCATTACACAGTTGTGACATCTTAGTCTCAATTGGCGCCTTTGCTGAATGTTTTATTGTTCTGCACCTATTTTAACTTGCTACCTAAAGGATGTTGCGGTTTCTCCATTCCTGACCTGACGATCATACAATGTTTTTTTTTTTTGAAAACGAGGGAGTTTTGGTCCACTACTGGTTCTTTGTGATAACAATTGGTGGACATAAATTATTCAAGTTTCAAAGGAATGGCTAGCTATTATCCTAAGCAAGCTTATTATGTTTTGGATTCAGCAGGTCCACTATATGTAGCCATTGCTTGGCCAATGCATAAATGAAGGGGTTATAGGATGCTAAGACAATTGAAACCTCTGCAACATTGACTCATCCATTGCAGTTTCCATTGATTGATGGCAACATCTGATACTCTGTGTTGGCCAGGCAGAAATAATACTACCAGATTGCTTGAAAATATTCTTGGCGTAATATTTGACTGTTTTGTTCTAATAAATTAATTTGAAAGGTCATGTCAATGTTTCATGTCAGAGACTGCCAATCTTTTAGCCACATCTATTTTGCTGGAACGGATGGAGTAATTAGCTAAAGTTTCATCTGACTTCATTCTAATCAAAACATCTATGTAGCTTTGGAATAATTAGCTTACTGTGCTTATCAAATTCTCATGTATCTATAGGGTTTCAGTTCAGACGAATGGGATGAAGGTTCTGAATGAAGATGGAACAACTATCTGCTGTATCAGGTAATTAGTCCTCCAAGAAAAGTAATGCCGAGCTCCATCGCGGAAGGCACCCTACTATTAAGGCTCATGCCGTCTGTATGTTCAGTTTCACGCATAGGAACATGATCTCAGGATTGTTTAGGGTCTGTCCTACTATGCTTCTGCTATGATGTCTTCGAAACCTTGTTCCCTGGTAGCTAGTTCAAGGTGCCCGTACTCTGCTGGTATGTGCCAAGTACGTGGTAGCAATTAGCATATACCAATCGGGACTAAGTAGGCTGCCACGCCAGGCGCGATACATGACCCCTTTTATCCTGGCCTCCCCACACGCGCACGTCGCAATTCACAAGTCATGCGATTTTCACGCGAAATATGCGCGTGCGCGGTTCGTGGGATTCGAACCCACGACCTCAAACCTCGCGCGTAGCTTCCTTGCCATCCCACCTACACACCACATCTGACTATATAGGGGATCCAATCCTTTTATACTAACTCGTGGGGGACCCTTTTATCCCGGTTGGAAACACCAACCGGGATAAAAAGACCCCCTTTTATCCCGGTTGGTATTACAAACTGGGATAAAAGGGTCCAAGGGCTTTAGATCTTTTTTAGCCACGCGTGAGGGACCCTTTTATCTTATCCCGGTTGGAGTTTTCAACCGGGATAAAAGACCTAATTTTATCCCGGTTGGTGTCGTGAGCTTTAGTCCCGAGTGGTAATACCAACCGGGATTAAAAGGTTGACCTTTAGTCTGGGTTATTCTTACCACCCGAGATAAAAGGGTCCCCACGGGTAGTTGATTTTTTCACCCGGGACTAAAGAGTCCCCCACGGGTGGCTGATTTTTGAACCAGGATAAAAGGTGATTTTTAGTTCCGGTTGTAAATACCAACCGGGAGTAAAGCTTTGCGCATCCCTTTTATACCGGGCCTACTTTAAACCAGGATTAAAAGGGGGCGCATCGAAATTCAATTATCTGTTAGTGTATTCCAATGCTATTGTTGAACCAATGCTATTTTATCTTGATTTGTTTTCCTTGTCACACAATGTAGTGGCGGAACAGGTTGCACTAAGGAGACCATAAATAGTGATGAGGTTGTTTAACACACTCTGCGCATCTTCACCTTCCGGAACAAGAAGAAAGCTTCTTCACCATGGCCAAATTGCGCATAACTGGATATCATTGATGCTCATGTCGTAGCGTTTCTCTGCCTGAAACAAAACCTTGTGAGGCAAAACCTTGACATAAAACTTTATTTATGGGTGAGTTTTTTCGAAAATAGTTTCCAAGAAATTTTGACAAAAAAATGTGTTGAAAGATTTGGTTTTTTATGAAATTGTCTTCACCAAAAAAAATTGCCAAATAAAGCAATTGCTCTAGTAAATTAAAAATGTTACAACTCGTAAGTATGCACAACTCTGTGTATAAAACTACCCACAACTATTCGTTTTGCAGAAAAAATGATTGAAAGAAATTGGTGTTATATAAAGATAATACAATGCAATAAAAAGAGTTTTCCAGAGCTGGAGCTGCCCAGCATTTTGATTTTTGGTGCCGCGCTATTTTTCAGCAACGCCGACATTCCATTGCCCAAATTGCCCCCGGCACGGCACTCTCCATCTCCACTCTCCCAGTCCCCCCCGCCGCCGCCGCTCACTGCACAGCAGCCGCCGCCGCCGCCGCCAATATGGCTCCGCCCTAGCTAGTGCTGCTGCATACGAGCACCACCCGCAGCTTCGCGGCCCAATCCGTCGCTACCGCCTCCACCATGGAACCCTAAATCCCTAATCCCATCCGCCCCGTCCCCAAATCTCCGCATATTTCCCCCTTTCGTTTCTTGGTTCGGATTTCGCAATGCCTCCAGGGAAAGCGCACACGGCGAGCGCAGCCGGGGGGGACCGCATCGGCGCCCTCCCGGACGAGATCCTGTACCGAATCCTCTCCTTCCTGCCGGCGCAGCTGGCCACGCAGACCTGCGTTCTCGCCAGGCGCTGGGTCCACCTCTGGAAGTCCGCCACGGGCCTGCGCATCGTTGGCGCCAATGGAGAGTCGCCGGTGCACTTGGAGGTGGTCCGGGAGTTCGTGGACCATCTGCTCCTCCTCCGCGGGAGCTCGCCTATCGAGAAATGAGAATTCCGCTTTGTTGGATTCTCCGACGACGATGTGTCCCGCATGAACCTCTGGATCCGGCATGCCTTGGTGTGCCAAGTCCAGGTGCTCTGGCTCTTCTTCTTTGAGAACCTCGCAGTGCTTCAGCCGGAGGATCCATCCCTTGTCTCCCGGCACTTAACGACGCTGATGCTTATGCAGCTAGTGTTCAACAACGAATTCCTCAACTTCTCGAGATGCCCCTCACTGCAAGATGTCCGGATTGTTGGCTGCAGCTTCGTTCATACCACCAAGATCTCATCCCAGTCTCTAAAGCGTCTAAGGATCATTTTTGGTGTTTTCAGTCTGAGTTTCCGCACTCATATTCATGCACGAACCTTGTTTCGCTGCAGCTAGATGTTTATAAAGGCAGGGTGCCTGTGCTTGAGACGATGCCACCATTACTTGTCGCAGTTGTTACAATCCATGATTCATGTGCTGACCGTTGCATCTGCGATGATTGTGGGGATTATTGTGTTGAAAGCTGCCAAGGTTTCTTACAAAATGATGGTTCATGTGTGCTTCTACAAGGTTTATCGCAAGCAGAGGATTTGGGGTTGGTATCTGGTGTTGAAACGGTATGCATCCACTTTAGATCATAATACTGAAGCTCTCGTTCTTCCAAATGTCATGCTGATGACAATGATTTATTGATATATCTGGTTGCAATCTACCCAGTTTATGTTCAGAAGGGATTTGAAATGGGGTTGGGCAGTTGAAGCATCTTGTACTCAATGAACACTGGTGTGTGCCTGACGTACATGCACTAGCATGTATTCTTGAACATTCACCAGCTTTAGAGGAGCTTTGTCTTATTTTATTTTCCGAGGTATACAATTTCTATATTGGCAACTGTTGCATCATAGAACTAGTATCTAGATTGTTAATTTATCTTGGTGAAAAGTTATTGTTTATTGCAGGGACCTAAACACAATGTGGAAATGAAAGGATGCTTCAATCGGAGAGAGCTACCATCTTCTATATCAGCACACCTAAAGAGAGTTGAAGTCAAATGTGCAAGTGATAATGAAATAGTTCTTGAAGTCTTGAGGTTCCCGAGTAAACTTCATATTAGTAAGCTACCTAGTGACACTCTCATGCCTTCTATATATCTGCTGTTTGGGTTAATATATGGAGATAAAAAATAAAGAAACAAGCAACGAAGAAACTCCACATTAGTTACCAAAAAACAGTGAAATTTGGCTGGACCAAGTTCATATAGAAATGATGATCTGCACCTGCACTGCATTTTTGTGAGGGCAAGTGGAAAATTTGTTCCCAAGTGTTTGTACACATAGATTCACTTTCCATGCTTTCCATATTGAAGTAGTTTTCTCTTCTATATTAATAGAAATGGCACAATCCGTGCCGTTCGTTCAAAAAAAAATATTGAAGTAGTTTGCCTTTGCATATTGGAAAGAGAAAGCAACAAAGAGACTCCTACCTTCGTTCGAAAAATAGTTAATGTTCCAGCTAGAGAAATAAATCAGTGGGTGAAAAAGACAGACATGTTCTGCTCTTTTTTTGGGGGGCAAGTATTATCCACAAAGCAGCAATACAATGCATTGCTTGCTGATTAGTTCTGTACCATAACACAAATGTCTGTATGTTGGTTTTTGCTGAATTGCTCTCCTAACTGTATATGTAACTTTGAGTTTGTGCTAAATGTTATTTTCAGAAGGTCACTATAGATAATCCTCTTTTCATTCATTTGGAATTTGTATATAACTAGTGTATTAATATCTTCCACGAAATCCTCTTACTTCTTCCCCTCCTTGTTTCAGTTTTTTTATAACTGGCTTAACCATGACTCTTTGGAATCTGAAGTATATATACAGAGTAGTAAAATGTAAACTTGTAGTACCCATGTGTCTGATTGAACAGCTATGAAAGTAGCTAAGTTCTATGCAAGGATGCAAATAGACAATGATGTGATATCCAATTCCATTTTCATTTGGCTACTTTAACTTCTCTAATTTGATATGCACTATTTCAGCTGGAATACTACACCAAGAGCTATCTCATGGATATCTTAATTTTCTTGCAGTAGTGTTTGTAGAGCAAATAGTTGTAGCTGTTGCTTCAAAACTAATGGTTTACTGCCTCCATTCAGAAGTATATAAAAGACTCTTTAGATTCGTCATGTAAATGGTATCATCACATTTAACATGGAAAATATATGAAACACAACAGTTTCACAAATTTATACCAATGTATTTATCGAAAAGGTGACACACAGGTTGTGTTTCAGACTTATAGTCTGAAAGAGCAAATGCTCTTGGAAAGACAAAGGAAGTAGTTGCTTAAAGTTCCTATTGCCGTGCCATTTTAGTTTTATATTTCTTCATGTTTGGAATTTTGCAACCCGATGCAGTTTGGTCCTTTTCTCCCCTCTCATTTCTCAGATGATGCACCTTGGCACTTACTCTGCTTTTCAATCTTCACAGGTTTGAGTTTCCAGGAAAAGCAAGTCTGATTTGAAGACGAATCTTCCAGACTTCCACCACATAATTCTGCTAGTAAACTAAGTTCCATGAGCGGAAAAGAAGGCCGCCTCCACTTGTAGGACCAACGTAAGACTTGGTAATTAGTTGCTGTGAGTATGTAGCTGGATATTGTTTACTATGCTGCCCTGTTTCATGGAACCTTGCCAGATTAGCTAAACTTTGTATTTCAGACATGGTATGTGCAATATTCTGGTAGCACGTAAGCACAAAATCGTATTATGTTGGACTTATTGGGTACTCTGAACATGTATTTTGTTCCTCCTAAATTATCTCCCTAGTAGTATTGAAACGAATATGCGGCCAGGTGATTAAGGGCCCCTGGAATGTACGTTGGTCTGGTGGTTTGAGCATGTGGGCAAGAAGTTTTGTGGTCTCCTGTGTGCCGGTTCCTGTTATTTTTTAGAACAATTATCTGACATTTTCCGATGGCGCGTTCAATTAGAATTTGACAACTAGTAAATCTGTAATTTGTTCTTTTAGATGGCTCTTTGCCACAGTTCAAAACTATAATGCTTTTGTATATGTTGCATGCGTAATGTGTGAAATGGGTTAAAATTTAAACAGACGGTGAGGTGGTTGCTCTTTCTTTTCTTTTTCAAAATTTTCAAAATCTGTAACGACAAAAGACAGCTGGTGCCACTGGGCCTAAGCTTGGTAGAGACAGCTGGGCCTCTTATTGAGCTCAAATTTTGGTACACATCCGTTAACTAGTCCACAGCAGCCCAAATAGGCATAACAGTACTGTGGACCCGTATTGGCAGAGTAGGCGGAGAAATGTCTGGGATTCATCTGTGATGTTGGATGGCCATCCAACAGTGGAAACAGATCCTTATTGTTTATGTCACACATAGTCTGCAGTAGTAATTCCGAGTTCTCACGTCCTTCAGTTGCAGGCGCCGACGTGGCATCGCCTCTGCTTGCTCGCATACACAGCGGCCTGTATTTTATATAAAATCAATTATTAAATACCTGATAAATCTTATTTTCCTCCCCAAAAAATAAAAAAATAAAGCTCACTTATAGGTAAATAATGCGTATACCAGGTAAATGTCGCGGTGCATTGCGCGATCGATGGCCTCCAGCGACGCCTCCTGGAAGACGGCGGCCAGCAGGTCCTCCTCTCCCTCTCCCTCCGCCACCGCCGCCGTGGCCGCCGCAGATGGCCTGAACATGAGATGCTGCACGTCGCGCCTTACCTTGGACCACAGCTCTAGCCGCCGGTCGATCATCTGCAGGTCGGCGCAGTCGCCGGAGTACTGGACGCCGGGCCCCGTGGCCGCGGCTGCCGACGTCGTGGTCTCGGCCAGCCGCGGCAGCTTCCGCGCCTCCTCCATCAGGACACGCATCGCTTGCGTCAGGTACTCGGCGGCCGCCTTCTCGGGCGAGCCCAGGCTGGCGGCGCGCTGCATCTGGTGGCTCGACACCCACGCGTACACGTAGGCGGCCGCCCCGGTCCTGAGGCTGCCAGCCATGGAGTCCACCTCCTTCTCCAGGCCGCCGAGGTCGAGGCCGCCCCAGAACTGGTGGCACGCCCTGAACTCCTCCCAGCGGAGCTGGAGGAGATCGCCGGCGTGCGCACGGTCCCTGACGACCGCCAGCTCGCCGTCGACGAGGCCAGCCACGACGTCCAGCAGCTCGAACCGGACGATATGGTGCAGGACCTCGGGGGACGGGAGGAGCAGGGGTTGCCGCACGCTGCCGCTGCCGAGCTCCGGCGATCGCTGGATGAAAACGCCGTGGCCTTCGGTGGTGATCACGGCGGCGCCTGGGTGGTTGCGGTAGGAGTAGCCGACGGCGAGGAGGTGCTGCTCGTGGCGGCGGCGGCGTTGGTGGCGGTCGTCACAGGCGGCGAGGTCGATATCGCAGTAGTAGCCGTCCTCCACCGATGATACCGCTGGCACGTGGAGGTGGACGACGAAGTGCTTCGTCTCGCCGGCGTAGAGGGCGCCGACGTCAAAATCGCACGCGCCGCCGCCGCAGCCGACGCGGGTGCCGTGGCCGCCGGCGTCGACGCGGTCGATGCGCACCCCGTTCGGCTCCGCGGCCTTGAGGACGACACGCGTGTCGACGGCGGCGACGGTCGTCAGCCCGCCGAGGCACACGGCGAGGGCGACGGGGAGCTCGCCGGCGCTCGCGTCGTCGACGAAGGAGTAGGTGCCGTGGGATTCTTGCGCGAGGTAGAGGAGAACCTCGGGGTCGTGCAACGCGCCCAAGCCGATGGCGTGGATGGGGTACTTGCCGAGAACGTCGCCGTGGATGCTCTCGCGGCGCCATGCGAACCCCCTCGCGTCCTCGCCGTCGGTGACAAGGACGATGAAGCCCAGGCGGTTCCGGCCATCTCCCGGCCGCTCATCCAGGATCTGCAGTTAGATTCATCATTCGAGGTTGAGAAAAAGCATCGACCTCACCTGGTGGACATGCATTTGCATATGATGAATTGATGAATGATGATATGACACGACCCGTACCTTCACGGCCTCCTCCAAGGCCGGGAAGAGCGCCGTGCCGCCACGCGCCTCGAGCTTGTCCACGACGTTCATGGCGTTTCTCCGGCCATCGCCGGACAAGTACAGCAAGCCGGAGCTGAGTTCCCTGACGGGGCGGTCGTTGAACGCCACGACGGCGAGGCGGTCCCCGTCGTCGAGCTTGGCGACCATGAACTTGGCGGCGGCCTTAAGCAAGTCCAGCCTCGACGGCCGGTTCTCCCGGTCGTTCATGCTGCCGCTGACGTCCAGCACGGCGACGACGTCGATCGGGACGCGGTGCGCCGCCGCCGGCGGTGCCTCAACGCGAAGCAAGACCTGGAAGTCCTTCCTCGCCTGGCCCAGCGGGATCTCCCGGAAGATCGGGGTGGTGCTCACTTTCACCGCCTCCGCCGCCACGGCGGTCGCCGTCATCTGCACACGGGCAATGATCGGATTATTCCAGGTTGCGTGAGCGGCGAAATCAGTTCATCAATCATCGGTTTATTACACGATCATGTTCTTACAGATATTACCGGATGTGAGAGTAGGATCATGGAGAAGAAGCATGTGAGCAATGGACGAAGGATCGTCATCGCTCGGATGGTCTCCATCTCTGTCAGGTAAATGGTGTCGGATGGGAGTGAACTTGATCCCCTCCAAGGCTTTGTATATATATAGACCGGCTGGTGTGGAATATTTTGCTCCTTGGAAGGCTTCGGAATTCACACAAAGATCATTTATCTGTACATAACATATATGGACTTCACCGGCTTCGCTAGAAAATAATTTTCGTATAGTTCAATGAGAAAAAAAGATTTATCAAAAAAGTAGTAACTTTAGTTTGAGAATTTGAGTTGGGAACAAGAATTAAGTTATAGATAAAATGGCAATCTTATGATCAACTAATCTTCTTTGAGAGAACCATGTTAATTATACAATTAAAAGAGTGTTAAGATAGAACTAAATTGGCCTACAAGTCATGGAACAAATATTTCGACGATCGTGGAGAACATAAGTATTTAGAATCGAGGGAGTAAAGACATAGATACATCTATTCGAAAAAGAAAGTTTTCATTTTTATGTAGAACCTGTTGCCGTATCCAACAGTGCCGTTCCCCTATATGACCTCTGTCTCTGCCAACAATCCTCATCCATAACTCCATCCTACAACCCTCGTATCGTCCATTTCTTCACCATGTCATCCTCCTTTTCGCTTCCAATACCCCCGCCTTTATTCTGTGGCTGTTCCAATCTTTCGCACACATTTCAAAATCCTTTATTGATTAGGAAGTTTTTTTAACGACTTTTTCAACTTCGTAGTATTTATTTCGTTCGTGCGAGCCATCTACAATAACCATAAACCTTTGAATTAGCTAATTACTCAAATGAAACCGTATATAATTTCATGCTCCCAACATGTGAACCAGAAATGAATCTTCATACAAGAAGTTGATATGGGCCTTTGACTTGTCACAAATTTGCAGCATTCTAGTCAATGTTGAAACATCCGATAACACTTTGATCTATCTCTACCTATATGCATATTGCCTTGTATAGTTCGATGAGGAATAAGGTTTATCAAAAGTACTACCTTTGGTTCAAGTATTTGAGTTGGGAACAAGAATTAAGTTATCAATAAAATAACAACTTTACCACCAACTGATCTTCATTAAGAGAAACAAGTTAGCAGTACAGTTAAGGAAGGGACAGAAAAAATGCTAAATTTCCGTGGAACAAGTATTTTGAGGATTTGAAAGGAATCGGGCCATTTTTTCCTACAGGATTGTGGCCAAAACAACAAGTATTCTGAGATGAATGGTTAAAGAATTATCTAAAAGTATTCTAATAAAAAAAATTTCTTTTCCATGTAGAATTTATTATATTGCTATGTCTAACAGTGTATGTGTCACCATCCATGACTTCCACAAGAATCACGTACATACCTCTCCACCCTCGGAGCCCTATCAAGTATGTCAGACCATATTCCCTCTCCCACAACAAGCATCCCCCCCCCCACCCACACACACAACCCCACCCCGCATGAAGGCACATCTCCATTCTCCATCCTGTCACTTCTTTTTCGCTTCCATTACCCTCCACATTCTTTGTCCATGTATAATGAAAGCTAACTCCATTTGCATACTAATAACAGATTCTCAAAAAATTCTCATATTAATTAGGAAAAAACTAACCCTTCCTAGACTACTATATACCACCTCCGTCACTGACGACCTCTGGTCTTGCGGAGTACCTTGAGAGGGGATTATCAAGTATCCAAGAGGAGTAGAATGCGACATCTTACATATTACTCCCTCCATCCCAGTAGGTTGTTTTAATTTTTTTAGTGCATAGTTTTTCTATGCACCTATATATGTCTCATAATATTGATGAATTTAGAAAAGCTAAAACAACCTATTATTTGAACTCGTTGCTAGCGATACGGAGGCTCGGCATGTCCATCAGTCCATGGAAGACAAAAGTAAGGATTAGGTGTGCTCAATTCTGGAACTACAGTGGTGATGTGGACGCATTTTAAATCGAACTTAACGGACACGTACGTGCTTAATTACATACATATATAAATAGTAATCAAGTGTTATTTCTACACACGGTTCTTCATAAGATAAGGTGTTGCATAAGCTCAAATTCAAAAAATTCCGGAGATGATCAGATGATGCACAGAGCAAGGATGGAGTGGTAGACGCGTCACGTATAGGTGCCTTCATGCCTTTGGGTAGTGCATTGTTTTTGCCATCTCCCTAGATACGGAAAGGTGTGCGTGTGCGTGGTCCTATGCATCCGTGTACCAAGAGAATGTTTAATAGTGACGTTTGATGCTAGCTATGGTGTGTCCAGTGCCAACTCAAAAGTCTTGTTAACAAAAGGTGCGCACTACATGTGGCGCTATGTACATGCGCCGTGCGCATCTCGATCAGAAAGGGTGTATTTGGTTGCATGCACCACATGATGCATGCATGGATGATCATGGATGGGGTGGTTCAACCAATTTGCTTGTACCATATGGTTCACTCTAATTAGTAGAATAATGTATTAAGTGGGATGGTCTCATCCTGGATGAGTTGGTCCAATTCACCCAACCAAACAAAAGGATCATTATTATTTTGAATCATTTCATACATGAATCAAATGATACAACCAACCAAACACACCCAAAGTAAGTAATCCGGATCGACGTGAAATAGTGCCATGCTAACATCAAGCTAGTAGTAGTAGGCCATCTAGTCATCAAAAGTAGTGTCCTATGATACATAACTTTTTGGTCGAATAAGTATGGTGAGAAATGAAGGGGATGGCTCAACTACCAACCTGCACCATGTGCTGAAAATTACAATACAAATGTGCCGACAGGAGAGCATATTATAGTTCCTGACGGTTTTACAAAATCGAAACTTCAAACCGCCAGGAATCTCCGATTTTCTGGTAGTACAAGATCTCTATTCCTACTACTGGATATTTGATATATATATATATATATATATATATATATATATATATATATTAAATATGCAACCGGGACCAATCATTCGGGACTAAAGGTCCCCTCTTTAGTCCCGGGTATTATCAACCGGGATTAGAGGGGCCACATGCATGCACCTGCATTCTTTTTACTGTTGACTGACTAAAGGGTACTAAAGACTATTTTCTTTTTACCCTGGACTCTTTTCTCTATTAATGTTAATTGTTGTTTCACTTATATATATACCTATATGTATACATCCTTAGCGTATACTACTTATATGTATACGCTCATATTGCATTGTATGCATGTTGTATATATATTTCATGATAGTATATGCATAATATTAATTATAACTACTATATATACAATTCTTAGAATATATTTGTTGACACCGGATTTTGACCAATCCTATAAATTCAGAGTAGGAGATAATTGGAGTCACGTACAACAATAAGAAGCTAGCATGCATGCACATGGGCACGGAGTCCAAATCGGCTTCATTGGATTGATTGGCAAGGAGAGGCAAGACTGATATAAAGGAAAGGCCATCACGTATGGATAAAAATGATTAGAATATACAATATGGATTCTGGTGCACTTTGCATGCCATACGTGGGAGGCTACCAGAATAATTATGCATGCGGCCGATCTTTGCATGTACGGGAGGTTGTTTCATAGAATAAAATATTTTAGAGATAGAGTTGGGTTAGTTAGAGATAGAGTTTTTTAGAAAAGTTTGTCTACGTGACTTGCCTCGTGCGTGGTTAGATGCCAATTATGTAAAGTCCGCCCTATAAATATAAAGGGACGTGGTCATTGTAAAGAATCATCACACGATCAATAAATAAATATATTTACGCATCTACCTTTCAGCTTCACGCCATTGCCCTAGGAGTAGGAGTAATGTAGCTTCTCGACGAGTTCCTTCTAGCAAGCTGGGCTGCATCGACTTTGATCTTCGGCAAGCTGCAAGTTCCATCACCAGGTGTTCAGACTTTAACCACCGGGCGCATCGCTGTGGTTTCATCTAGTTTCATCTACCAGTTATCGAATCTCTTGGATCTTTGACTTACGACGCATCACTTCTGTCTCGATCTACGGTATTCACCAGTTATCCCGCCTTGATTAAGCTTGCATCGGCTGATATTTATCTGTTCTATGGTCTTGCCGTTTACGACATATTAATTGTTATTAATTCTGTCGGAATAGATGATAGATCTATTTTTAATAGCCTGTTGCATCTTGATCTTGGCCATCCTTCGAGTGTTGTTGGGAGTAAGTTCCGTTGTGATTGGATTCATCGGCTAGCGGGGTTCAGATTAACATCCTGCTAAATATTTCTAGACTGCAACTACCGGGTGCACCGCTGTGGTTTCACCTAGACATATTAGCGGTGACGTTAGTTTAGATCTCATCGGCTTGTGGCTCTAGCTATGGTGGGACAACAACTCAACATCATCCTGTTTCCTATCGGCCGTCTGGCTGATGGTTATTGTAAATTATATTAAATCGGCTAGATGGCCGATGAATCACTCACATTCATCAAGGTACTGGAATCGGCTTCGCAGCTAATATATTTGTCATGATTTCTTTTGTTGCACCATTATCGCTACTGTGCCAGGATTATATCGGCCTGATCGGCCGGTTGCCTCGGACTTCACAACGACTATCATCTCCTTGTCAGTTGAATGGTCAAACTAATTGGCACGCCCGCACACACCACGCGCGCCGATTTGGATTCTGCACTGGAATTAAGCAGATCTCCCAGATCCTCATGTGCTGATGCAGGGTCCACCACCGCCAGGATTTTGCCAGCAAGCTTTTGTTGTCAACAATATTATATACACACGAAACTAGTGTTTATACAATTACTATATATACAATATTTATCCCATTAATTCTTAGGATCCTCCTGATGGTGAGTCTTCTGGTAAGGCAATTGAATGTCCATCATAATAAAATTCTCCTTAAGGATTTATCACCTCGTGCACCAGAAATCCTAGGAGTGCTTCTTGGATTGCCAAAATCCTATCCTCACGCAGGAGTTCGTCCCTAATCCTTATCATCTGTAATTTGGAAATATGTGTAAGTTAAATCAACAATTAAAATATAACGAGGTAGACAATGATTAATTATTAATAGATTTATTCTATGTACATTCATATCATCCGATAACACCTTGTCCTTTAGGAAATGGTACATGTGCTCACAAATGTAGTATCCGTATAAATTATTCCCTTGTTCTTGTCTCAAACACTTTAGTGGAAAAAATAAGTTATGAAATATTTGTGTTATAGAATGTACAAAATGTGCAAACTCCATACATACCGGAAAATCGGTATCAAATTAACGTTTTTCTTTGAATTCACCACGGTGAGTCTTACAGAATCGTTTCCATGCACTATGAATGAAAATAATGAATGATACAGTGTTAGGTGAAAATTCAAGAAACAAACTTTTTCATAGAGATAAAGGTCCAACATTATTACAAGTTAAGGAAGTCTTCAATATCTTGGTAATCTTTCTTTGGTTTCTGCAATGAATCGAAGATAATAACCTTGCTTCTATCAATCATAATTATAAGGAGAATCCAGTGAAAATTGTGTACATAAATGTTCATATTAGAACTAACTAACATTAATTAGGTTAGGAAAGGAAATTGAAAACAAACGGTACCCACACTTACTTAAAGTTGTAAGGCAGTAGTATGTAATGCTTGTAATTCTGTTGCTCCAAGAATTTGTATATGTGATCCAATGTAGACTTTGGTTGATCATGTATCATCTGTTGGTTAATAAGCATTGGGTCCATCATGCCAAAGTTGAAGTACGATACTCGACGGCACCTCTAAATTTGCATCCTATATAAAATGAAAGACAAAGTTAGTGGGATGACACACACATAATAATGATCTGAGCCCTAACATCTAATAAACACACACTTACAGAAGTTTCTTACCGTCACCGAAATAATCAATCGGTTTAACAAGAAGAGCGAACATGGTCCTTTCATTAGCCGACTGCTCCATATACCACTGATGGAATTCATACATATTAGTTGGGAACTTCCATATCAATTCAGGCCTGACTAGATGCTTGCCTAACTCAAAGGGCCATTTAGGTATAACCTTTTCTAGAGGTGGCGGTTAGACTTGCCCTAGAACTTTAACAAGTGACAGACCTGTGTCTTCCATAAACTGAATGGCCTGGATTTGTTGTTCTAAAGGCAAAGCTACTATAGCTTCTTGATCTTGATCCCCGAGCTGGGGGACAGTACGACCGGATGACGACTCTCCTTAGTTTTTTCTTCTGCCAAGACTTAAGTAATGTGCGATCGTAGTTCGATAGTAATTTCTTCTTGACATCTTTTTTCATGGAAATAAAAAACTTTAATTTGGCTGGATCTACTGGTGGCTCCACCTTCTCATGTACTTCTTTTTTGAAGTGTTCTATACCTGTTCCATTGATACCTGGTGGCATTCCTCATAAGTTATATCGCCTGCTAGCTTCTTAACAGGTTCAGACTTCTTTAATTTCTTCATCGGTTATTTCACCTTCGGCTGCCTTGGCTTGGAAGGTGGTCGCAACTTCTTGAGAGGTGCTGCAAGTGCTGCCTAGATCGCACCAGACTTTAGTCCTAGTGCTAGAGATGGTGATCGAGGAGGGGTGTTTTGATTATCGTCGCTCGTACCTGCAGGATTATTCGATGGTGCTAGAGATGGTGATCGAGCAGGAAGTGACGATCCTGGTGGTGATGACGGTGTTAGAGGTGGATGTGCTGGAGATGACAATCTTGAATTTCGAGGAGATGGTCATTGCTGTGGGGTATCTATGGAAAGAACTGATGCCTCCTGACTGGGGATGATGATGTCACGTTTACCGTGAAGTGCATCTCCTAGTGTCCTTTCCCCGTCACCTCCTGGGAGGTTGAGCTCTAGGCTTTCATATTTACTATCACAAATTTGCTCCACCCCAATGGTGGAGTAGCCAGGTGGAATCATCATGCCATGGCTTGTTTGCGTTGGAAGGATTTGTAAAGCACTTGCGTACGCCATCTGTGCATATGGGAGAAAAGAAGTTATTAATTTCCCGAGGCATGGGCAAATTGAGATAATTATATATATTATATATATGTATACCTTAATAGTGAGGTTGCCAAATGGTCTGTACAGCTCATATTTGGTGCGCTAAGTGATGCCATCCATAGGGTACCATTGGTTGTCCTACACAACCACGGGTAAGCTTGGCATGTCCTCATCGAGGAGCACTATGGAAGCACTCGCCAATTAATTTATTCCTGCATTCTTTCATCTTGTTCATGTACTTTTGATTCTAAGATGCACCGCCACTTCTCCTCTTGCTGTTCCTTTCTTCTCTTCTAGCTTCTATACATGTCGATGTCCCTATGGAAAGCATACTTCCACGAAACCACCCTATAGCCTCAAAAATGTCCTGGGTGTTCAGGATTCCTGAGCGTCAAAGTCAGCTCACGTTCCCTCTATAAGGCTTGAATTTTCCACTTTTTTATCTTCAATGTGTTTTTAAGCCTGAGGGCCTTCTCACGTATTGTTTCATTGAAGACAAGTGTGCCATCCTTAGGGCTAAGGGTGCCTCCGTGAGTGTAATACCAATTCTTCGATCGGTTGGGGCAGTCAATAGTCGCTGGTACGATACCTCGCTCGATTAGGTCTTGTTCCATCTTTCTCCATTTAGAAATTGCACTCTTGTAACCACCTTGCCCCAGACGATGATGGTACTTCTTCAGACGAGCATTGCTAGTGTTGACACAAACCTTGTTCGACATCTTGTATTCCAGAAATGAGTTCCAGTGATCTCCTAACTTTGGTCACTCATTAAAATTTGGAGTTCAGCCCTTCTTGATAAAGTTGGTATCCATGTTCTTCTTAAAGGTCTGAAATTGGGTGGCCATCTTCTTTAGAGTCCAGTCTTTCACAATTTTTTGTTCAACATCTTCAGGAAGTGTGAAGTGTTTTAAAACATCTGCCCACAACATAGTGTTTTGTGTTTGCAGGAGCACATATGGCTCATCTTTTTTATTGAACTTCCATTCTCTAATGCTGATGGACATCCTGTCCCTTACAATAGCCCCGTATTGACTCACGGACTTTCTAGCAACATTTACAGGAGAAATTGGCTGGCCCTCTTCTGTCACTTTGGTGATTTGAAGCCTTCCTTCCATTATATTTGTACGACCTTGCGGCTTCTTTCGCGTCATCAATCCAAAGGGTTAAAAGTTCAAGATTCGTTAATTAGTACATAGTAATAATGAATATGACATCATATAAATATTGAAAATGATATATACCTCGTCGGAACCTTCCCTTTTGGCAATGTCTTGTTCTGCATTGTCATCAACGCCATGCTCATGGTCATCATTGCCATCACCGAACATGTTGAGGTACATGTCCACCTAGCTACCCTCATCCTCGATGTAGGTTCTTCGAATGTTTGAGCCACTACCACCAGCAATAATCTGCTCCATTATATACCTTTCATCTTCTTCGTCTCCCATTTCAACTAATAATGACATTAGTTATACACACATGTAATCATAGATACATTAAATTAAAGATTGTTTCAAGTAGTACAATAAATGTGTATATACATGAAATCATACAACAACCATGAAATACAAGAAACCTATACAAAACTTATCCTAACTGCTCGTACAATAAATCAACTCTTGTCTAGTAGGAAAAGAAAATTGACAATCTAGTTAATAAACACATGATTGAAAATATACACTACAAACCATACATAGAATCATATATACAATAAAACTTGTACAATTTATTACATGAAACTTACATGAAATTAAACATTAAAAAAATTTACATGAAATAAATACACATGAAACCATACATTATACTAATTTCTACTAAATTATACTAATATCTACTAAATTATACTAATTTCTACTAAATTATACTAATTTCTACGAAATTATACTAACGTCTACTAAATTATACTAATATCTACTAAATAATACTAAACTATAATAATTTCTACTAATTTGTACCAACTTATACTAACTTCTACTATTTCTACTAATTTCCTTAGCATTTGTACTAATTTCTACTAATTTCCTAATTAAAAAATCAGCTTGCATCAGCGTCTGGCTCCACGCCATACGTACCGGATGGCGGCGCAGGGGGCCGAGCATCGGTGGATGGCGGTGGCCGGCAGGGGGGGGGGGGAGGGGGGGAGTCGGGGGGGGTGTGGGAGGGCGCTGCTACAGTGGCGCTAGCAGCCGGGCTCTGCGCACGGCGCCGTGCGGTGGCGGAGAAGCCGGCAGGCTGGGGGAGTAGGAGGGCGCTGCTAGGGAGCCAGGCACGGAGGCGAAGGGGTGGTTGGGGTGCTCCGGGGGATGGCACCGGGGAGCCGGGGCGTGGAGATGATGGCGGCAGTGTGGCGGTCGGGGAGCGATGATGACGTTGAGGGGGACGCACGCAGGGAGATGACGGCTGCCGTGGTGGCGATGCAATGACGACGAGGCAATTGACGAGTGAAAATGGTTAAGTCCCGAAGCGGGAGTAGGGCTGAGATATTTATATCCCCGTTTAGTCGCGGTTGGTAATACCACCTGGGACTAGGGGGGCCAGCGTGCGGGAGATGCCCCTTTAATCCTGGTTGGTGTTATGAGCTAAAGAGCCCTCCCTGTTACATTTCCTGAGCAACCCAATTATTTCCATCATTTATTTCCTCAATTACTTTAATTAAAATTTTATAAATGCGTAATAATTGTAGTAGAGTAGATGAAATGTTGAAATATTTTTTAATTACTATTTTTAAGATGTACTAAAAAACATAGCTAAACTATACTTTTTAATATGTTTTAAGTTGATTTAATACTTGTACTTAATCAAGAAAAAAGGAAAAAAATCATGAGACTAAGCTAATATTTTTTAACCTTTTTAATGTTGTAGATATTGATCGAATAATCATGTCATGAGCCAAAAAACTCACCAAGGATGAACATATTTAGTCCATTACATAAATGAGTTTTACACATCACTAAAATATAATAGAAAGGTTTTGATGACCATAGAGCATTACAATATAACGTTAAAAAACTTCTTCTTGATGAAAATTCCTTGGTCATGATTGCAGCGTAAGTATGGAGTCTCTTCTTTGGCTAGCATGATGCTTGGGTCAACTTCAACAATGAATGGAGGCATGCCATCAAACTGTTCATAATCATCTGACTGGTTTGGTTTGTCCTCAACTCCCACGATTTTTTCTTTTACCTAGAAGAACTACATGGTGCTTTGGCTCCCATGATTTTTCTTTATCTTCTGAATTTTTGTTAGGTTTGCTAGACATGTCCTTCAGATAGAAAATCTGATGCACATCATTGGCAAGGACGAATAGTTCATCTTTGTATCCAGTCTTGGTCAGGTCCACTATTGTCATTCCACACTGATCTTTCATTACACCACCTCCAGTCAGCTTCACCCATTGACAACGAAATAGAGCGATGCTCAGTGGTCCGTAGTCGAGTTGCTAGATCTACTCTATGAAACCATAATACGAGTCCTTGAGCCTATTGCTTCCTAAGGCATCTATACGGACACCACTATTTTGGTTGGTGATTTTTTTGATCTTGGGCTTTCATGTAAAATGTATAACCATTTATTCTGTAATCTTGGAATTTAACAATTGTGCTAGAAGGTCCCCTAGCTAATCAAGCGAGTTGTCCACGAATCGTGGAGTTACCCATAAGGTGTTGACCCAACCAAGAGGGAAAAGTATCCATGTGATGACGTATAATCCAGGCATCAGATTTCATCGGGTATTGGGAAACTAGAATCTGTTTGTGTTCCTCTATATACGGAGCCACCAAGGATGATTGTTGTAGAACCGTGAAGTGTGCTTTATGGAACTATTGGCGCTAAAAGTTAGCTGATTGACCCTCAGCGTCGAACACACGACCCGGGAGAATCTGCTTAGCTCCTGTTTGGGTAATCGCCTTGGTACGGTTCGCGCGGCGTGCCAGCCAATCTGACCTGTTGATTGGCAAGGAAGAAAATGTGTCAAATTCCAGGGGTTCCGATCGGCTACGGTTTTGATCTCGAAAAGCGTATCAGCGAATCGGCCGATTTGCTATATAAAGATAATCGGCTATGATACAGCCGACAATCACGTAGTGATTGCGAAGAAAAACTACTAGAGTAAACTAGACAAAGCTACGAAAGCAACACTTGAAATAGACCTAATCGGCTATGCGATAATGACGAATTGAAAATAACAGCAACAAAACCGATAGTTCAAATCTCAAGCTGGATAACTGGTGATAAAACTAGAACAATAGATAAAACCTACAATTCTAGTAAATATCGATAACTAGTGAATAAATCTAAACGAAACGACAACGATGCACCCGAAGTTAAAGCTTAGATATTACTCGATAAACGGAACTTACAGAATCGGTCGGAGATCGTGTCGATGCAGCTTTGCCAACCCGTACAAACTCGTAAAAGAAAAAGATGTATTGGTGAAGTCGCCGACTTGAAAGTAAAGTACGATGAAAAAGTAGATTTATTTGTATTGATTGATGTGTTGTTTACAAATCTCTGAAGATGGCTATTTATAGCCTGTTACAACCGATTTCCTAACCGACTAGGATCTACCTCTAATTTTAAATGAAAATGAATATTTACAAACACAACTCGTATCAGAGTTGGTTATTGTACTCCCAAGGGCCAATCTTTCTCTATCTTCTTTCTCTGACCTACTTTAAGCCCATATTGGCCCAATCACTCCAGCCTTCCAATCGGCCGATCTCTACCAACTCCGTCTGCCAAAACACTTGCAGCGCAATCGGCCAATTCCCAGATGTAGCACCAATCATCCGATTCCCAATCGTAACCTTTTAATCCACCATATCGGCCAATCCTTTCCTCCCTTGATGCTGATCCCATATGTGTCAAAATATGGCGTCAACAGGAACAAATTAGTATCAATGCTTAAACTTGATTTCCTTCCAGGGTGCCCTTTCCCCGTAGCCTCCCCTCATGGCGTGATACTAGAACCCCAATCGCATTAATTGAGTCAATAAAATCAACACAAAACTCAATGACCTCCACTATTCGATATCCCTTGCGATGCTTCCTTCTGGACGGGCATAATTAAAAACATAGTTTTTTAGACTAACATGAACCTCTCGAAAGGCCACAGATTGTGCAGTAATATTGTAACGCCCTAATATTCCAATTTTGCAACTCAATAAAAATTATTAGAATTTTTCTAGAATTTGCTTGAGCTTGTTTAAGGATTTAAGGCTTCTCTAAGGATTTAATCCTTTTTTTCTAGGCATTTAATTTTTTCTAAAATTTAATTAAAGAATCATGGGATTTTAAGACTGCATTCATGCTGGTGCATTGTTCTTGATTGTTGCCCTTTTTGAAATAGGAAGACCTTCTCTGTTTTTTTCTTCTATGCTTGAGTCGTTGCAGCGGCCTAGCGGCCAGCCCGTCTCCGCAGCCCAACGTCGTGCCACGCTGCTCCCGCGCCATCCCCCTGACAAGTGGGGCTTGGCTATCATCCCCATACTCGTGCCTCAAGGCCGAGCCAAACTCGGGTCCGTGCACCGCCCACTGTTTCCTAGCATGCATGCCTAGGAGCCACCTCAGCCTCCTATAAATCCGCTGCTAGCTCCTCCGCATACCCTTTTCGCCAAAACTCCTAGCCGAGCCCCAGCTCCTCCGCCCAAGCGCGAAGTCCTAGCCGCAATCCCCGCCGTCACTGATCTCCTTGACCTCAGCCTCGCCGTCGACAGGAGCACCCGCCGGAGGTTCGCGAAGTGGTAATGGAGTCACCGATATAACTCTCACCCGGTCTCTCGCTCTTTCTCGCGCGCCCTAGATCACAAGAGTCATGCCACCTGCTTGGCATAGTGCTCCCACCGCTGCACAATCTTTCATAAGAACACCTCAGGTCAACTCGCTATGTCCTTAGCTTGCTCTAGGACCTAACCATGTGCCAAACCATGACTGGAAGCTCAAGATTGAGTAATTTCCGACCAGCCACCCCTGCAGTGCAGCCGTTCGCCGCCGCTCGCGTGCCGCCACCAGTTAACTGCCATTGCTAGCCGTTGGATCTAAGCCGAGTGGTTGAGATCTGTTAGATCTCAGGTCAAACCGGCCACATACTGGTCAACCCAGCCACCCACATTTCTTTTTGCTTAAGAGCCCATGCATTTTCTAGATTTTGCACCAAAGTCCTTCCGCAGTTCAAAAGTAATTAGGTTTAGGTCCTTTTCTTTCTGTTAGCCCCTAACCTTTGTAGTTTTTGCGCTCACTGTCCAATTTTATATCTTTTACATGGTAGACCTTAAGCTATATGTTTAATTATGTTTATACCCTCTATTCTCATAGTTAAGCCCCTGGAAGTTTCAAAACCTGGCCAACAAGTCCCTAGAGGTTAGTTAAGCCATATCTTTTGTGTTTTAGCTTCGTTTTGAGCGCTTCTTACGCCTACGAGTTTGTGTTGACGCATAGAATAGTTTTAGAATCTTGTTTTTCTATGTTTCTACAATTTGGTGTATTGTTTTCTTCTTTTATTCTTTTGTGTGCTTGTATGTACTTGTTTGATGCGTATAGAAGAATCGCAGTTTGAGAAATTCGAAGACCAAGCCATTGAAGACTTTGAGCAGCAAGAGCCAGTTCAGGAAGGCTAAGTTGTATCCTTGATCACAATTTTGAGCCTATGCAACCTTTACTTTTATGTTCATTCACATGCTATGCACTTTTATGATTAAACACGATGGGTCCTATCTAAGGAGTGCCTAGTCTTAATCCTTATGCCTTGGTTACCTAGGTTTTTACTTTATGTTGGGTAGTACTTTCTTAGTTGCTCAACTTGGATATGGTGGTATTAATGAACTCAAAGATCTAAACCTATTTTATTTATGCTATATCTTTCATTAATACAAGATCACCATGCTTAATTGGAACATGAAGTGACCACCCCGGAAAATAGTGCAACCACAAGACTGATGGGTTCTGGTCTTGGCTAATTAATTAGTGACTCTAGTTTGTGGTAGCTTTACCTGATGGGGGCAAGAAGGGGAGATAATAGTTGTTGTATAGCCCAGCCCTCAAACTGATATGCTCTGTGGTACCTTCGCAGTTTGGTACCTTCGCTGATCATGAATCCTTACCAAGCTATCCTTACTAGGAAATCTTTATAAAGGCCACAAAGTGAATCCCATGCCACTCACCTCGGAAGTGTTTGAGGGAGTAATTAACCTGGGCATTTTGGGAACATGACTTGTGGGTAAAGATGTACAACCTCTAGAGAGTGTCTAAAACTGATCGATCAGCCGTGCTCACGGTCAAGAGCGGCCTAGACCCTTGCATGATTAATTTATCGGAAGCTGAATTAATTTGTTGTTATTTATGCTATTTATTGTTGTTTTATTTATCTATGTTCATGCTTAATATGGGTGATATAAACTTATACTTAGTAATTGCTATTAAAACTTGACCAACCAATTAAAATTTTGACATGTTGTTAAACCATAGCCTATCCTTGCATAGCCTTACACTACACATTCTCCATGCTTGCTGAGTACCAACCATAAGTGTACTCACCCATGCTAAAACTGCTGCTCAAATCAAGATTACTTTGAGGAGATTCCTAAAGACTTTGAGGAGTTCTAGGCGTACGTGTGCCACCAGTTAACTGCCGTGGAGTCATCATCATCATTGCAGTTCCGCTGTTAAAATAAAAACTCATTTTGTTATTTGATTTAAAGATTTTCAGTTATGTAATAAATTTAATACTCTCTTTTATGCTTTGGCACTGTTTATGGTATTTACTGAAGTCATTGCATGTGTGAAACTTGATCCTGGTGCACATGTAATTTATCATCTATTTTTACCTTTAAAACCGGGTGTGACAAATACTGGACTGAGAATACTAATCTCTTTGACTAGGTGAACCAGGAGGTGCTCATAATATTGAATAAGGATGGTGGAAATACTAACTCAAAGATGACAAGACATTGTACCACATCATTCTGTAGCTTTAGTAGCTTGGTTGGATGTGTTGATGCAAAATCCTGACAGTGGTTGACCTTGCATCACCACATGAGGACCTGGGAGATCTGCTTAACTCCGGTGCAGAATCCGAATTGGCGCGCGTGGTGTGCGCGAGCGTGCCAGTCAGTTTAACCATTCAAGTGATAAGGTGGAGATAATCCTTCTTGGTGAGCGTGAGTGGCTCATCGGCTATCCAACCGATTCAACACAATTGGCAATAACCATCGATTGGAGAGCCGATAGGAGACAGAGCGCCGTCCAGTTCTTGCTCCACCATAGCTAGAGCCACAAGCCAATGAGATTCAAACTAACGTCGCTACCAATATTTTTAGGTGAAACCACAGCGATGTGCCTGGTAGTTGTAGCCTAGAAACACTCAGCAGAATATCAATTTAAACCCCGCCAGCTGATGAATCCAATCATAATGAAACTCAATTCCAATGGCACTCAAGGGGAAACCAAGATTAAGATGCAACAAGCTATTAAAAATAGATATATCATCTATTCCGACAGAATTAATAACAATTGATGTGTCATAAACGGCAAGACAATAGAACAGATAAATATCAGCCGATGCAAGCTTAATCAAGGTAGGATAACTAGTGAATACCATAGATCAAGATAGAAGCGATGCGTCGTAAGTCAAAGATCCACGATATTTGATAACTGGTAGATGAAACTAGACGAAACCACAACGATGTGCCCAGTGGTTAAAGTCTAGAGCACCTGGTGACAGAACTTGCAGCTTGCCAGAGATCAAAGTCGATGCAGCCCAACTTGCTAGAAGGAACTCATCGAGAAGCTACATTACTCCTACTCCTAGGGCAATAGCGTGAAGCCGAAAGGTACATGCGTAAATATATTTATAGGACGGACGTTACATAATTGGCATCTAACCACGCACAAGGCAAGTCACGTACACAATATTTTCTAATAAAAAACTCTATCTCTAACTAACCCAACTCTATCTCTAAAATATTTTATTCTACGAAACAACCTCCTGTACATGCAAAGATCGGCTGCATGCATAATTATTCTGGTAGTCTCCCACATATTGCATGCAAAGTGCACCAGAATCCATGTTATATATTCTAATCATTTTTATCCATACGTGCTGGCCTTTCCTTTATTGATGCCTTGCCTCTCCTTGCCGACCAATCTAATGAAGCTGATTTGGACTCCATGCCCATGTGCGCGCATGCTAGCTTCTTATTGTTGTACGTGACTCCATTTATCTCGTACTCCGAATTTATAGGATTGATCAAAATCCGGAGTCAACACCTTCTGCGAACTCACATTGAGAAATGCGCATAGCTTTGCCAGCACCAATCGTACATTCTCTTGTAGAATACCCCTCAGTGTAGCTGGAAGCAACTGTGTCATCAACATGTGGCAGTCATGGGCCTTTAGATTTGTGAACTTCTTTTCTTTCATATTTATTATTCCCTTTAGATTTCATGAGTACCCAGATGAAACCTTGATACTATTCATGCAATCAAACATGCTATCCTTCTTTTCCTTGCTGAGAGTGTAACTGGTAGAACGTAAGTAGTGATGTCCTTTATCACACTTTTCTGGATGTAAGTCATCTTGTTGCTTCATATGTTTTAGGTCCTGTCGTGCTTCCAATGTATCTTTTGAGTTCCCATAACAACACAGGAAGCCTAGCACGTTGATGTAAAGATTCTTCATCAAGTGCATCACGTCAATTTTGTTGCGGAACTTTAGGATTTCCCAATAAGGTAGCTCCCAAAATATAGATGTCTTTTTCCACATGGGTGCATGTCTGTTATCATCGTTCTGAACAGGTTCACTACCAAGACCCTTTCCAAAGACTACCCTTACACCCTTTATCATCTTAAATACACGCTTTCCATTATGGTGTGCAGGTTTTTTACGACGGTCTGCCATCCCTTTGAAATGCATCCCTTTCTTTCTTAATGGGTGGTTAGTAGGAAGATATCAATGATGACCCATATACACGACCCTCCTATAGTGTTTCAAATAAATGGTGTCTATGTCGTCTAAATAGTGGGTGCAAGCCTGATATCCCTTATTTGTGAGTCCTAAAAGGTTACTTAGCGCAGGCCAATTATTGATGATTATGAACAATAATGCTCGTAGGTCAAAGCTCTCTTGTTTATCGTCATCCCACATATGTACGCCTTTTTCATTCCAGAGCAGTAAAAGTTCTTCAACCAACGGTCTTAGATGCACATCAATGTCGTTGCTGGGTTGTTTTGGGCCTTGGATAAGTACCGGCATCGTAATGAACTTCCACTTCATGCACAGCCAAGGAGGAAGGTTTAACATACATAGGGTCATAGGCCAAGTACTATGACCACTACTCAACTCACTGAATGGATTGAATCTATCCGTACTTAAACAAAACCTTATGTTCCTTGCATCCCTTTCAATGTCTTCGAATGCTTTATCAACTGATCTCCACTGGGCCCCATTAGTGGGATGTCTCGGCATGTCATCTTTCTTATGTTCTTCTTTGTACCATCGCATCAACTTAGCATTCGCCTTATTTATGAAAAAACGCTTCAAATGTGGTATTATAGGGAAATACCACATCACCTTGGCTGGAACTCTCTTCTTGGGAGGCTGCCCCTCTACATCACCAGGGTCATCTCACCTGATCTTATACCGCATCGCGCGGCACACAGGACAGGCATCCAAATTCTCGTATTCAACACGATAGAGGATACAGTTATTAGGACATGCATGTATCTTCTGAACCTCTAACCCCAGAGGGAAAACAACCTATTTGGATTCATATGTTGTGGACAACAATTCGTTATTATCGGGAAGCATGTTCTTTACAATTTTCAATATCCCCTGAAATGCCTAAAATGCCTTCATCTTCAAAGGCTTGGCCTGCAGCCCAGTTCAGAATGTTGTTGTCATCCTCTTCTTCTTTGCTGTCTTCCATTATAACTCCTCTTTCGCCGTGCTTGGTCCAAACCAAATAGTTAGGCATGAAACCATAAGTGAACAAGTGGTTGTGAAGACTCCGTCGAGAAGAGTAGTCCTTCTTGTTACTACATTGGAAGCATGGACAACATATGAATCCCTTTTCTAGCTTGTTGGCTTTATCCACTTCGTGAAAATAATGCAAGCCATGAATGAACTCCTTGGTCGGTCTATCCGCATTGTACATCCATTGCTGGTCCATTTGCATCGTATTATAAAAAATTGACATAGGGCTTCGTATTATATAAATAACTTGAACAATATTAGGTAGGGGAGAAAATATAGTAAATGTGTTTATAGTATTTCTTCCTTGCAATAAACATGAGATAAGTAAATTATTGGTCAAAGAAATAGAATTATTGCTAAATTAGAGTGAAATGCAAATTAAACCAGTCAACCTTCATATCATTCACTAGTTCGACAAAAAAGAAAAATGCTAGAATTTTGGAACAAGACAATAAAGATACACTGAAGACTATAGTCGCTCCACAGTGGAATTCACAAATTCAAGAATCCTAAAATAATGGTGCCAAAGAGTAGAATGTTTGCCCTCCAAGCCATCTCTGTGGTGACGGTTACTCCTAGCCAAGTCTATGGAGAGCTCCCCCGCCCCCCCCCCCCACTCCTCCAATACCAGAGAATAGTGTAAGCACATTCATATCATGTGCAAACACTATTCTCTGGTATTAGAGGAGCGGAGGTGGTATATCCATTGCCGATCCATCTGCATCGTATTACGTGAAAAATGGACATAGAGCTTCATATTAGATAAAGAACTTGATCAATATTAGGTAGGAAAAAAATAAAGTAAATGTGTTTATAATATTTAGTCCTTGCAATAAACATGAGATAAGTAAATTACTGGCAAAAAAATAGAATGCATGTAAAATTAGAGTGATATGAAAATTACACTAGTCAACCTTCATATCATTCACTAGTTTGACAAAAAGAAAATTGCTAGAATTTTGGAACAAGACAACAAAGATACACTAAAGACTACACACGTTCCATAGTGGACTTCATAGAGTGAAGAGTTCTAAAATAATGGTAGAACACAAGAACTTTGAGTCCACAAACTCTTGCTAAATATCATAAAGAAGGAATCTTGAAATAGTTGTTCATGCACATTTTGGAGCCAATTTTCTTAATAGAAGTATGGTGGCACAATAGCCTATCAAGGAAAAAGATCTGTTCACTAAGCATGACCCATGTGGCAAGCCAAAACCAACCAAAAGCTGATAGGTAAAGGTCAGTGAACAGATCTCTGCCTGAATAGGCGTTGATAAGCAAAGGTCAGTGAACAGATCTCTGCCTGAACAGGTGTTGATGCTTATTATTGACACACTTTTAGTGCCATTTTAATAGTGTTTTCATGCATATTCTTAAACTAAGGGCATGTTTGGTAGACCTCCATCTGATTCGCTGAGAGAAGTAATTCTGTGGCTGAAAATGATTCTCTTTGATTCTCCAGCATAAGCACTTAAAATCAAGATAGAAAATCACTTCATAGAATTAGGAGAAGCAACTTTTTCAGATCCTAGCCTATTAGTTCATTTCAGAGAATCACTTCACAGAATCAGTGGAGAATCACTTCTCTCTAGAAAACTGTTTGGCAGAGCTCCGGCTAGATTCAGCAGAGAATCAGCTCTAGGAGCTCTGCCAAATGCACCCTTACCTGCCACATGACACCTAAAATAACCCCATATTAACATTTATGTTGGATTTGGGCCTAGACTTTGGACATTGGAAGGCCCAAATACGAACATTGAACTATAGTCCCATAGGAGGAGCTGAACTTGCCTGGGCCATATCTTTCTCATCCCAACTCCGATTGGGGCGAATTTACAGAAAATTGCATGCCTTGAAAAGATCTAAAACTTCCGTATGAAGCTCTTGGGCATTGGAGGCTTGTAGGGGCTTAGCCAATCATCCCAAACAGGCCCAGGCCGATCGGCCTAGCCCTTTTCTTGGTCGGTTCAGGGTGTCGTTCACTCCACGGCACCTCTAGACTATAAATATTCCTATTTTCTTCCACCACACGAAATCCATCCACCAAAACTCGACGAAACCTAGGGCATTCACTAGAGGGAGCTGAGAGTCTCCACAAGTCTTCGAAGTTGTCTAGGAGATGGCTTAGGCCAAATCCTAGCTGCCATGGCCTCCTTGCATCGTTGCGCCATTGTGGAGTTCACGAGCCGTAGTAGATCATCGATGGTGTTGGGATACGAGGTAGGCTACGCTAGCGCAAATCAAAATTTTCTACCGCGTATAACCAGGAAGAACTGCCGTATAAGGATCACGGGATTACCACTCGACGCACTACTGGTGCGGAAGATGTAGATATGCGTCGGTGCAGAGAAGACGATCACGTAGTCGTACGTAGTCGATCACGTCCAGCAGCTCCTCAGCAGCTCGTCCACGTGCAGCAAGATCGCCTCCGGTGCCGCGGCTCGTCGTCGGCTCGTCGTGGCTCGTCGGCGGCTCGTCGATGGCTCGTCCAAGTGCTGCAGGCGCAACACCTCCAAGGTATCCACACGTGCAGGGAGGAAGCGTCGCAAGCCGGATTGCTAGATCCGCGAGTTGCAACAGGCGAGGGCGTGGGAGGCGCGGCAAGTGTGTTCAGCCAAAAGGTGTAAACCCTAGGGCGCCCCCACCCCTCTATTTATAGAGGTTCCTGATGGGCCTCTGGATCCGAGGCCCATTAGTACTCCTAAACCTAATCCAACTCGGATCAGATCCGAATTGGGCTTCCAGCCCCTTAAGTGTGTGACCCTATGGGTTCGGATACGTATAGACATGGCCCGAGTACTCTTACTCGGCCCAATAGTCGGTAGCGGTCTCTAGCAAGACGTGCCAACTCCTATACGCATACGAAGATCATATCAGACGAACCATCACAACATAATATACATGCTATTCCCTTTGCCTCACGATATTTGGTCTAGCTTCAAGCCGACCGCTCTTTCTCGATCCTGTGATTCGGAATCCCTTTGTAGGTTAACTCTTAACCGTACGTAGCATGGCCATGCATTTTCTGATCCGATCACTCGAGGGGCCCAGAGATATCACTCTCAATCAGAGAGGGGCAAATCCCATCTTGATTGACCATGTCTCATAGCATGCTTCTTGACAAACCCGAAAGCTACCTTTATAACTACCCTGTTACGGCGTAGCGTTTGATAGCCCCTAAGTAGGTCAATCCACATCTAGAATACATGCGACAATCTCAGGTCTAAGGACAAAGCGTATATGTTGTTTAAAGAGAGAACTACTTCTCGTGTTGGGTCAGTCCTAACACATGTCTCCACATGTGTCCACATTATTAGTTCAACATCTCCATGTCCATGACTTGTGAAACATAGTCATCAACTAATACATGTGCTAGTCTAATATTCATGTGTGTCCTCACATGAACTCCGACTAGGGACAACTTTAGAATAACCATACAAGTAAAGAGTTTCACATACAATTCACATAATTGCAAATCAATTCAAGTAGCCTTTAATGGATATTCAATGAACACAATATACAAATCATGGATACAAATGGAATATCATCATCTCTATGATTGCCTCTAGGGCATACCTCCAACAGTCTCCCACTTGCACTAGAGTCAATCTAGAAGGTACCTAATACCCATAGCTCTTACATGCGCATCATGCTTAGCCTGCGGGAGTGGTTTTGTCAACGGATCAGAAATGTTCAGATCCGTGTGTATTTTGCATATCTTGATCTCATCCCGGTTAACGAAGTCTCGAATGAGATGAAATCGCCGCATTACGTGTTTGTTCTTCTGGTGGTTCCTTGGCTCCTTTGCTTGCGCAATTGCCCCATTATTATCACAGTAGAGATTCAATGGGCTGGACGCATTCGGGAACACACCAAGCTCAATGAGGAAATTCCTTATCCAAACACCTTCCTTCGCGGCTTCCGAAGCCGCGATGTACTCGGCTTCTGTCGTAGAATCGGCCACCGTCTCCTGCTTGGAACTCTTCCAACTAACAGCACCACCATTTAGCGTGAACACAAATCCTGATTGTGACTTTGAATCATCTCTGTCGATTTGGAAACTAGCATCGGTGTAACCTGTTACAACGAGCTCCTCCTGACCTCCATAGACGAGGAACATATCTTTAGTCCTTCTCAAGTACTTAAGAATGTTTTTCACCGCTGTCCAGTGACTCTCACCTGGATCAGATTGGTGTCTGCTTGTCATACTTAGCGCATATGAAACATCTGGGCGAGTACTTATCATTGCATACATGATAGATCCAATAGCCGAGGCATATGGCACTCTACTCATGCGATCCCGCTCATCAGCAGTCGAAGGACACTGAGTCTTGCTGAGATGTATGCCATGTGACATAGGCAAGAACCCTTTTTTTGCCTCTTCCATGCTGAACCGCTTCAACACTTTGTCAATGTAAGTATCTTGGCTTAAACCTATAAGCCTTCTCGATCTATCTCTATAGATCTTAATACCCAGAATATATGCCGCTTCCCCTAAGTCCTTCATCGAAAAACTATTTTTCAGTGAAGTCTTTACGGACTCAAGCATAGGAATGTTATTTCCAATCAGTAATATGTCATCCACATATAAGATTAGAAATACTACAGAGCTCCCACTAACCTTCTTGTAAACACAAGACTCTTCTTCGTTCTTGGTGAAGTCAAACCCTTTGACCACTTCATCAAAACGAATGTTCCAACTCCTAGATGCTTGCTTCAATCCATAAATGGATCTCTGAAGCTTGCATACCTTTCCAGCATTTTTCGGATCGACAAAACCCTCGGGCTGTATCATATACACGTCCTCAGCTAGGTTTCCATTCAGGAAAGCTGTCTTGACATCCATCTGCCATATCTCATAATCGAAATATGCAGCTATAGCTAGAATAATCCGAATGGACTTAAGCATCACTACGGGCGAGAAGGTCTCGTCGTAGTCAACTCCTTGAACTTGTCGAAAACCTTTTGCGACAAGTCGTGCTTTATAGATGTGAACATTTCCATCCATGTCCTTTTTCTTCTTATAGATCCACTTGCACTCTATGGCTTTAACACCATCAGGCGGGTCAACCAAGTTCCAAACTTGATTGTCTCCCATGGACTCTATTTCGGATTGCATGGCACTCTGCCATTTTTCGGAGTCTGGGTCCATCATTGCTTCTGCATATGTCGCAGGCTCATCATTGTCCAACAATAATATTTCTCGCATTTCGCGCAGCCTTGCCGACCTTCGTGGTTGTGGCGGTGCTTCTCTTGCCATGGGTATCTCAACTTGTTCTGCTACGTTAGCATCACTCATTGATTCTTGCCCGATTGGCTCATCTTGAACTTCTTCAAGATGCACTGTCTTTCCACTCTTTTCTCCTTTGAGAAACTCTTTCTCTAGGAAAACCCCGTTCCGAGTGACAAACACTTTGCCTTCTGATCGGTTGTAGAAATAATATCCCAAAGTTTCCTTTGGATATCCCACGAAAATGCACTTATCCGACTTGGGTGTGATCTTGTCTAACTGAAGTCGCTTGACAAACACTTCACATCCCCAAATCTTTAGAAAAGACAAACTAGGAACCTTTCCAGTCCACATCTCATATGGTGTCTTAACTACGGATTTAGATGGTACCCTATTAAGTGTGAAAGCTGCTGTTTCTAGAGCGTATCCCCAAAATGACAACGGTAGGTCCGACTGGCTCATCATTGATCGAACCATGTCTAACAAAGTTCGATTACGTCGCTCGGACACACCGTTTCTCTGAGGTGTTCCAGGCGGCGTAAGTTGTGGAACAATTCCGCAACTCTTTAGATGATTGCTAAACTCGTGGCTCAAATACTCGCCTCCACGATCAGATCGTAAGGCCTTAATTTTCTTGCCACACTGATTTTCAACTTCATTCTGAAATTCCTTGAACTTTTCAAAGGTTTCAGACTTGTGCCTCATCAAGTAGACATAGCCATATCTACTAAAATCATCAGTGAAAGTTATGAAGTATTGGAATCCTCCTCTAGCCGTCGTGCTCATTGGTCCTCATACATCACTATGTACGAGTTCCAACAAGTCTACTGCTCTCTCAGAAAATCCTGTGAAAGGTGTCTTGGTCATCTTGCCTAGCAAGCAAGCCTCACATGTCTCGTATGATTCAAAATCAAACGAAGTTAGAAGTCCATCAGAATGGAGCTTCTTCATGCGCTTATCACTTATATGACCCAAACGACAATGCCACAAGTAGGTAGGACTCAAATCATTAGGCCGAGGCCTTTTAGCACTTACATTACAGACAGGTGAACCATCAAGATTTAAAACAAACAATCCATTCACAATGGGTGCAAAAGCCATAAACATATTATTCTTAGAGATCACACAACCATTGTTTTCACTCGCAAATGAATAACCATCCTTCATCAAACATGAAGGAGATAAAATGTTTCGACTTAAACTAGGAACAAAATAACAATTATTCAACTCCATAATAAATCCTGACGGGAGGTGGAGTTGCATCGTCCCGACGGTCAAAGCAGCAACTCTTGCATTATTGCCCACGTGGAAATCAACTTCTCCTCTTTCCACGCTTCTACTTCTTATCATTACCAGCATCGAATTGCAAATATGAGCAACCGATCCGGTATCAAATACCCAAGAATTAATAACTGTATCAGCGAGAAATATGTTGTCTATAACATAAACAACAAGCGTACCTGAGGTAGAAGTACTCTTACTTCCGCCGTTTTTCAACGAAGCTAGGTACTGCTTGCAGTTTCTCTTCCAGTGACCAAGTTCATGACAGTAAAAGCACTCTTTATCTGGAGCAGGTCCAGGTCCAGCTTTAACCTTGGGCGGTGGGTTTGGCTTGGACGTTCCAGCCTTGCCCTTCTTCTTAAAGCTGGGCTTGTTCTGTATCGCCATCACATGGCTGGTACTAGCGCTTTTCTTAATGTCAGCCTCTGCTGTCTTGAGCATACCACACAGCTCATTCAGACCCTTCTCCGTCCCATGCATATGGTAGTTCGAGATGAAGTTCCCATAGCTGGGCGGAAGAGACGAAAGAATGAAATCAGTGGCCAACTCTTGGCCCAGTGGGAAGCCTAGCTTCTCCAACCGTTGAGTGTAACCAACCATCTTGATTACGTGTGGTCCTACTGCTGCGCCTTCTGCTAGCTTGCTCTCAACAAAGGCCTTAGACACATTGAACCTTTCAGTCCTGGCCTGTGTTTGGAACATGTCTCTAAGCGCCACGATCATATCGTGCGCCTCATGGTTTGTTTCGAACTGCATCTGCAGCTCGGGTTCCATGCAAGCAAGCATAAGGCAGCTTACTTCAAGGTTAGCATCACATGCTTTCTTGTAAGCATTCTTAGCAGCAGCGGGTGCATCCTCAGCAGGTTCTTCTGGTAGTGGGTTGTCTAGAACATCTTCCTTTTTCTCAGCCCTGAGAACAATTCTCAGGTTACGGATCCAATCCGAGTAATTTGTTCCATTCAACTTGTCCTTCTCAAGGACCGAACGCAAAGCAAACGGTGTAGTGCTGCTAGGTGCCATTTAATCTACAACAAAGTAATGCAAAATACACTAAGACAAACGTATCCATGATAGAGCAAATTACATTAAACTATTTTAACAGAATCTACTCCCACTAAAATCAATATCCCTCTATTGAAACTTAGTGATTCAGGATCCACAACTAACAAGTCCACTAGTGAGCTTTAGCATCACCGCTAGCAAACGAGGTAGATCGGTGAGCAACTTTTGCTAATCATATCACATATGACTCCTGTTGTTGGGTGACATCTCTATGTCTCGGCGCCCAACCTTTATGCCCCAAGGTCCTTAACCGTTAAGATGACCTCGTTAAGCTAACCAACCCTTATGCGTGTAAGTGTCCGACATAAACCCGTCTAGTCAAGGAAAACTAGTGGCACCCTAATTTCATAGACCCACCACTAATTGTACAAGACATGGGCCGGTGCAAGTTTTAGTTGGGAGGGCATACTAACTTAAACTTTGTGAGGGATCGTTCTACTTCTAACATCACAGCATGCAGAAAGTAAAACATAAATAGAATAGCATTCACACAGTTGTGACACAGTATGGCCCGTTTTCATATGGTGATCTCCATCTCCATAGAACCTGTTCACCATGGTGATCTCCATCTCCATGTTCCGTGTGCGCCATCCTCCTGGTGATGAGTCCTCCAAGAACTAGAGCATGCTATTACGCCTAATAGCTAGTAAAGAATCTAGTAATGAAGATTACATAGTTACTTGGATCATCACAGATTGGTACGCAGACCATTAAATACAATAAAGTGACAACACATATGGCTCCTGCCGTGTTGCCGTACGCGCGACACGCAGGTCACGAATGAGTTACACACATGCATCACATACACAAGGGGGCCATACTGATCACAAGATACAAACATACATCCTGCAAAACAGAGTTAGGCGTCCTAACGTTCCAAACTTCGGAGGCCCGAAACTCCATCTTCCAAGCCGAATTTGGGAAATATAATCTCGCCGAAAACGGCAAAGCAGTTGAAATTCATGTGTAACTTTTTCTGTAGATCAATTTTCGTATAGAAATCGCCCCGATCCGAGATCGTACCGAAAAGTTACGGCTGATTTACCGAAGCATGCGCATACGGCAAAATCCCGACCCCGGCAGTAGATCCTATCTACTATTGCACATCTAATGCGCCTGGCGTATGACCCTGGATCTCGATTCGACCAATCATATTGATCTTCGCTCACTGCAACTGGATTTACGTGCATCACTTAACTCCGATGGCGGAAACCGACCGGTAGGAGTATGTCGTTACACTACCATTGCAGCAAGGGCACGAGACCAGGACATAGATCAAACAGAAAACTCGCATATCTCCATATGCACACATCCCGAATCCAAAACTAAGCAGCTACGGCTCTGATACCACTGTTGGGATACGAGGTAGGCTACGCTAGCGCAAATCAAAATTTTCTACCGCGTATAACCAGGAAGAACTGCCGTATAAGGATCACGGGATTACCACTCGACGCACTACTGGTGCGGAAGATGTAGATATGCGTCGGTGCAGAGAAGACGATCACGTAGTCGTACGTAGTCGATCACGTCCAGCAGCTCCTCAGCAGCTCGTCCACGTGCAGCAAGATCGCCTCCGGTGCCGCGGCTCGTCGTCGGCTCGTCGTGGCTCGTCGGCGGCTTGTCGATGGCTCGTCCAAGTGCTGCAGGCGCAACACCTCCAAGGTATCCACACATGCAGGGAGGAAGCGTCGCAAGCCGGATTGCTAGATCCGCGAGTTGCAACAGGCGAGGGCGTGGAAGGCGCGGCAAAAGTGTTTCGCCAAAAGGTGTGAACCCTAGGGCGCCCCCACCCCTCTATTTATAGAGGTTCCTGATGGGCCTCTGGATCCGAGGCCCATTAGTACTCCTAAACCTAATCCAACTCGGATCAGATCCGAATTGGGCTTCCAGCCCCTTAAGTGTGTGACCCTATGGGTTCGGATATGTATAGACATGGCCCGAGTACTCCTACTCGGCCCAATAGTCGGTAGCGGCCTCTAGCAAGACGTGCCAACTCCTATACGCATACGAAGATCATATCAGACGAACCATCACAACATAATATACATGCTATTCCCTTTGCCTCACGATATTTGGTCTAGCTTCAAGCCGACCGCTCTTTCTCGATCCTGTGATTCGGAATCCCTTTGTAGGTTAACTCTTAACCGTACGTAGCATGGCCATGCATTTTCTGATCCGATCACTCGAGGGGCCCAGAGATATCACTCTCAATCAGAGAGGGGCAAATCCCATCTTGATTGACCATGTCTCATAGCATGCTTCTTGACAAACCCGAAAGCTACCTTTATAACTACCCTGTTACGGCGTAGCATTTGATAGCCCCTAAGTAGGTCAATCCACATCTAGAATACATGCGACAATCTCAGGTCTAAGGACAAAGCGTATATGTTGTTTAAAGAGAGAACTACTTCTCGTGTTGGGTCAGTCCTAACACATGTCTCCACATGTGTCCACATTATTAGTTCAACATCTCCATGTCCATGACTTGTGAAACATAGTCATCAACTAATACATGTGCTAGTCTAATATTCATGTGTGTCCTCACATGAACTCCGACTAGGGACAACTTTAGAATAACCATACAAGTAAAGAGTTTCACATACAATTCACATAATTGCAAATCAATTCAAGTAGCCTTTAATGGATATTCAAATGAACACAATATACAAATCATGGATACAAATGGAATATCATCATCTCTATGATTGCCTCTAGGGCATACCTCCAACAGATGGTATGTACTCGGAGGTGATGATCTAAATACATATATTATGTAAGCAATGTTGTTTATGTCATCTGATATGTTAGTGACTCAATGCCTCCTTCTATGCTTTCTGTCTATCGTGGATATGCTTGTTCCTAGTCTAGTTCTAGATTAGACTATCTAGCATGCTTGGTGTAATCATGGTGATTAGATCTAGTATGTCGGTCCTTCATGATAGCTAGACATGGTTCACCTATTTTTGTGCCCTTAAACTACCTGCACTGATAGGAGGGATCGTGACGGGGTCTGCTTCTGTGTAAGGTGGGGGTTATTTGGAGGTTGGCCGGAGGTAGTAGTTTAAAGATTGCTTTGGATGAGATGCATGATATGCTCGCTTGTTAGCTAGATCCACAACTAGAAGATGATAGGCTCTTGTTACGCTTGGTTATGCTATTTGATATGTATCTGTAGATGTGAGCAACCTATGCTCTATCATTCATATCTATTAGGTTTACCGTTATATGCAATCAATGCTTCATGTTAGGACTGATCCGCTAGATTAGATGGAAACCCATAGTCAGTTCCCTGCCGATCCACGGATTGATAAACCTTGGACGAATATGATAATGGAAAAACAAAGATGATACATGCGCTTGCGGTTCACAAACTGGCACGCTAACTGCCGTCAACAAGCTTTTCTAGCAGGGTGCCATGTCAGCCATTGACCCACATAACGTTGACCTGTCGATCAGGTCAATGCTGATGTCATCAGGGCGCATTGATGACCTCAGCAAGATGCGTGGCACGCTCTGGTGCTGCCATGTGTCACACCCATGTTTTTCCTATTTTCAGGAATTATTTAAAAATCCAGAAATTGATTTAAATTTCAAAAATTCATAACTAATTCATCTTAACTCCAAAAACAATGAAACTAGTTTCATAATTTTTCTAAAATCAAGAAGAACACGATAGACTAGTCCTTATTCTTGTTTGGGCCTTCTTTGGATATATTTTGGTTCTTCATTGCAAATAGACCCCTAGTAATTATGTTAATTGCGTAATTAGGAGCTGTAGAAAACGCGGAGCTGAACCCGGAGCCAGAGCCGTACAAAGACCAGTACGAGGAGGAAGACTACTCAGGTTCATGACCATTCGATTTGAATACCCATTAGGCATTACTACTAGTGTGCTAGCGCTTTATTTCTTCATATTATGATGATGAACCATGCATAGCCTATTTTTATGCCTTGAATCCTTGTGTGACCTACTACCATACTGCTATATAAGCTATGTGTGATGCTTGGATGTGTACAAGAAATTGTGAGTGGGGTAAAACCTGGCAGGAGAAGGTGTTTTTAGGATATTTGATAGGGGTGTGCTTTACACAACCCAATCTTTGATTGGGGGCTTAGGGTTCGTTCTTGGACATTCCCTGTTTGGTACTTTTTGCGAGTACGTGGTTGAGGAGAAAAGGAGTTGGTGGTGATACCAGTTATGGGTACCATTACGTTCCAAGCGGTGGAGTCGCTTTGTGGAAGATTAGGAGCTCGCCCCGGTCTGAAACCGAGTGGGTCGCCATGCTTCACGGGAATATGTTAAACGTGCATGCCACTCGCTGAGTTATGGGTTTAGGCTCGGGTTGAGACTGTGCAGTACCATACCTGCTGTAGGATAGAGTATCAGTGTAGGGGGGAGAGGTGTTGACCTATAGCCCCCTGATTTGCTTTTGCCCCCGATTGGCCCCGGTGGGAGTGCTTCACAGTACTGGGGTGTTCCATTGCGGGGGATCGCATCCGAGCCCGGCTGCAGGATGGTATCGTAACATCCAGGTTCTTCGCTCAGTGGGGTGTGGTTCAATCGATTAGCTACCAGCTGGGCTCACCCCGAGATGGGTCCAGGTGTACACGCTCTGCACAGTTAAAACTATACGTACAACCGTGTCCTCGGCCATGGACAACCTTGTGACATCACGAATCTCCATTATTTTGGCATTCTCTACCTCCCCCTTTTAGCTACTTGTGTGTGATGTGAGCTACAACTGCAGTCGAGGAGAGGAGAAGTTGCTCCCTTCTGCCTTTAAGATCCGGCTATAATTGTTGAGAGGCGAAGAGAGGGAGTCTTCGTCTCGACCATAGTTTGGAGGTAGGATGTTGGTGATAGGGATCTTATCAAGGCAGGTATGCCCGATGTGATGAGAGCTTGGGTTGATGGATATGGAGTTTATCTTTGAGCTTGCTGCTGCATAGGAAACCAGAGCCTACTCCTTATCTACTTTTTGACCCTAAGCAATAGGCAACTTAAAGCTTGCATACGGATTGTGACGTGGACCTATCCCATTCCTTGGGGACAGTTCGTGAGTTTGTAGGTTATGAGTCCGACTTCGACAACAACTTCGATGGATGGTACGATTGAGGGCTGAGTCTTATGCTCAAGGATGCCTGTGGGGATGATTGTGAAGATGGAGGTGTTGCCAGAAACTAGTTTTCGCTGCGTTGGTTTTATTTTGTATCGTTTAGCCCAAGGGGCAAGTACCAGATCATACTCTCATAAATAAATAAATATATTTTGTTATTGTGGTATGGATGTGATATTTATGCTGAAATGAGTTCTGTATGTGATAGCTACTGATCCGGGACTATCACGAGAATATAGGAAGTCGGGTTTTCGGGAATGAAAACCCGATTCATCTCAGTTGGTATCAGAGCTAGACTTGACCGTGGCACGTGGCCCTAGACTTAGTCGTTAGCAATAACGGCTTCCATACGCTCCGTTGCTATATATACTCCTTGAACTATATTACAAAACTCTTCCTCACTTGAAAAACTACTAACTTACCTACGCTGACTCAACTTTTCTTTCGTAACACCAGAAGCAATGGCAGAAGAGATTGAAATCTTGCTCGAGCACTACGGGGTGATTCTGAGGTGGCTGGAGAAAGCCCTGATCCAGCTTGGAATCTCGTCAACACATGTGCAGTACCGTGCTGTTTGGGTGTACCCTGGAGTCGCCCTTTACCTGCATGGTACGGTCGTGGTGATCCTGCACCTGTCTCGGCCCGACTTGGTCGGAGAGGTGTCACATGGGATGGGATTCTCCATGAAGACCACACTCGACTTCGCAAGCTGAAGACTATTGGCGAAGGTGCTAGCTCGATACCGAGGGGAGTTTGAGACCACGAGCTTTCGACTCCTTCCCCAAGGGTACTGGGGCACGCCCAACCTTGAGGACCTACAGGAGGAGGTGAGGACTGCACCACTCCGGGAGGAGGATGAGGTCTTTTCCACCACTGGGTCTTACTTGGTCGACCTCAACAACAATGCTCACCAGCTCGAGGCTGAGGCACTAGTTTTTTACAGCAACTTTGATGAGGCTACCACAAGAGCTCGTTAGTACCACCCTCAGTGTTTGGCTCTTGATCGGGAGAACTACGCCCTCCAACGTCGGATCTAGCAACTTCAGAGTGCTCTTGACACTTCCGCCGCTACCCTGATTCGCATGGAGAAGGAACAAGCTGACATCAATGAGGTACTGACATCAACGAGGTACTGATACACACCATGGAGGATGAGAGGAAGCTTCACGTGAGTTTGTACCAGCTAAAGCAGCAGATGGATCACCTTACGGTTCGTGGGCACCTCCTTGGCCACGCACAAGAAAAGATCAAGGAGATGGAGGTCAACCAAAAGCATAACGTGGCAAACATAGCCATACTCACTCGTACTGCACTATACCTTCAGGACAAGTCCTAGATGCTACTTAAGATTTGAAAGGATGAGGATTTGATCCGTGTGGAAGAGCTTCTGGAGGTGAACAGCGAGCTTCCACCCAAGTCTCAGCATGCCATACGCAAGGAGGACTTTACCATGTACTCGACCTCGCTTAGGCTCCACTTGTGTCCAGCTAGGGGACATGCCCAAACATGCGATGGCTGAGAAGATGTTCACCCCCGAGCACACCCCTGAGGACCGCTACCTTGTTTCCTACAAAAGGCTTGCAAAGAAAAGCGTGCTTGAGCGATGCCACTAGGTAGGAATAAAAGTAGAGTTGTAATATAGTAGTCTCAAGAGTTGTTCCATGTTATCCGTGAGGATGATCCGGCACATGAAGAGTCATGAGAATCATGAAGCACAAGGAGTAGGCACCACCCTTTTTGAGACCTTTCGCGTTGTACTTAGATTGATGTGTCTGTGAGACCTCCAAGGCTTAGTAGTCAGCCTCGAGGTAGCAAGTGTCTATCATATAATGCTGATTTTTTGACATGGATCTTCGTGGAGTTATCGAGTTTTATTGCTTTTTCCCATTGAGTGTTAGATTATATATTTAGTATTATTTTCATGCTTGTATTAAGACTCCTATTTTAGTTGGTGAGTGACGTTTACGAATGCCTATCTGTCGGTTTTTTATACCCGGCAACCTATCGAGGGGTATCCCGAGGTAGTAGATTGGTTGGTGGGGAATCGTCAAACCTGGAACTTGAAGGTAAAAGTGAGGACATAGGACACAGATTTATACAAGTTCGGGCCACCAGAGTAGCGTAATACGCTACGTCCTGTCTGGGGTGTTGTATATTGCACCCTACGCTTGGGTGTTGTCTAGCCTGATTGTTGGCTATTGTTGATGGTTCTATGAGGTCTTAGCCTCTATTGGTCTGAGCTCCCGATCTAAGGACCCCTGCCCTCCTTTATATACTCCAGGGAGCGTGATTACTAATCGCTTACAAGGAGGAGTCCTAGTAGGATTACGGGGTATGAGTCCTAGTAGGATTACAGGGGAATCCTAGTAGGAGTCCATCTTCTTCCTTCCTTGTGGGTACTGGGGATCTATCCCCGACACTATCTAACCCTATAGTTTTGATTCAGCGACATGTTGACAAGAAGGTCAGGACGCTTGATGGCGCGCTTTGTGGAAGCTAACCATGAGGAAGCTGCCCAAGGTGAAGAACCCCCACCCACACATGGTTGTGGATGTGCCGCAGTCCGTGGACACGGACGCACCCTCAACCATGCACCTATCCGTGGAAGGGGCTGAGGCCGTGCCACTGGCGCAGCCCCACAGCCACCCATCAGCCAGGCAGTCGAGGGTGAAGAAGAAGAGGAGGAAGCTGAGCCTAAGCCTGCCTTGCAGGGTCGTTCCCGTGGCCGTGACCACTGTCAGCAGGAGCAGCCACCGCTGCCACCGCCTAACCTAGCAGAGGTGATGGCAGCACAGACCTAGCTTCTACAAAGAATGGGAGGCCGCTGAACATCGGAACAACAGAGGAAACCATCAAGGACCACAAGAGGAGGACCTTCCAAGGAAGATCGAGAGGTTCATCCGACTGAAGGCTTCTAGCTTCTGCTACTCGAAGGATCCAATCGAAGCTGACAACTACCTGAGGGTGATCGAGACCAAGCTCGACCTCACCAACTACACCAACAAGGAGTACGTTGCGATCGCCATCCACCAGCTTGAGGGACCAGCTAAGGCTTGGTGAGACAGCTACTTGGACAACCACCCAGATCCAGTGCACATCACATAGCTGGAGTTCTACGAGGCATTCCGTGAGTAGCACATCCTCAAGCAGTTGATGGTCCAGAAGGCCCAGGAGTTCTGCACTATGACTCAGGGCACCATGACGGTGGAGGAGTACGAACGCCACTTCACCAAGATGATGAGGTACGCACCTGACGACACCAACACCAACGAGAAGAAGCAGTTCTAGTTCCTTCAAGGTCTCCACTACGGCCTTCGCCAGGTCCTGATGGGGTGTGACTACAAGTCTCTTCGCTACCTCGTGAACAAGGCTATCGCTCTAGAGACCGAGAGGATGGGGCATGAGGACTGCATGAGGACCAAGAAGAGGAGGGGAGATCACGACTCCCGTGACCGATCACTTCAAGGATCGAGGATTTGACAGGGCAACCTGCTGAGGGGAAGCTTCCATCTGGGACCCAACCAATTTGGCCGCAGCTTCAGTGGAGGCAGCAGCCAGTTCTCGGGAGGAAGGAACCCCAGCTTCCAGCAGCAGGTAGAAGGCTACGGCCACTCATAGTAGTTCACGCTGAGGCCGAACATGGGAGCAGCTGTACTCACCTGCTTCAATTGTGGCAAGCCCGGCCACAAGTCCTATGACTACCCTGACAAGAAGACCAATCCGATGCCCACCAAGGCACCAGCCCTATGAAAGAGACCTCCTCAGACTGCCACTCGGTAGCCTTCTAGTCGTGGAAGACTCAACCACCTTACCAAGGAAGAAGCTCGGGATGCCCCCGACATGGTGATCGATGAGTTTGTAGTTTGTGGCACTAAAGCTTTGATCCTGTTTGATATTGGAGCAACTAGCTCCTATGTTTCTTCTAAGTTCGTGACCCAAGCATCTCTCCCCATGGTTCCCCGACCTATACCCATCGTCACAAGCTCAGCTCTGGGTGATATATGCTGCACCTTGATGTGCAAGGGAGCAGAGATGTGGATGAAGGGATAGAAGTTCTTAGGAGACCTGACAGTACTGAAGTCCAATGGTATTAACATCATACTGGGCATGGACTGGATTATCGCACACAAAGGAGTTACCTCTAGTTCTCCTCATCTTGTGACCTTGCTACACCCAAATGGAGAGAAGGTCAAGTTTGAGCCTATGAAGTCCCGCGACGTTCCAGCTATGTACAACCTCACTGAAAAGACAGTGGCAGATGTTCCCGTGGTTTGCAAGTATCCCGACATATTCCCAGAGGAGTTGCCGGGTTTACCTCCAGACCGTGAGGTGGAGTTCGTGATTAACCTTGTGCCAATGACAGCCCCGATAGGAAAGCTCCCATATCGCATGTCAGTTGAGAAACTAGAGTTGTTGAAGGCAGAATTGAAGACCCTTCTCGACAAGAAGTACATCAAACCGAGTGCCTCACCTTGAGGTTCACCGGTATTGTTTGTGAAGAAGAAGAAGGATGGATCGATGTGTTTGTGTGTCGACTGTCGCGCACTTAACGCAGTGACCACCAAGAATAAGTACCCACTACCGCAAATAGATGACCTGCTTGATCAGATGAAGAGGGCCAAGTATTTTAGCAAGATTGATCTTCAGCTCGGGTACCATCAGATGAAGATCAGACTGAAAGATATTCATAAGACCATGTTCGTGACCCAGTATGGATAGTTTGACTTCACTGTCGTATCCTTTGGTCTAACCAACGTGCCAGCTTATTTCATGAACATGATGAATAAAGTGTTCATGGAAGAGTTGGACAAGTTTGTTGTTGTCTTCATTGATGACATCTTGGTCTACTCCAAGATTGCCGAAGAACATGAAGAGCACCTTAGGATCATGCTAGAGAAGGTGAGACAACATCAGTTGTATGCCAAATTTAGCAAATGTGAGTTCTGGCTTGAGAAAGTCACTTTTCTCGGCCATGTATTGACAGCGGAGGGAGTTGTTGTTGATCCAGAGAAAGGTGAGGCCGTGTTAGAATGGAAGCAGCTGAAGAATGTGATGGAAATGAGAAGCTTTCTTGGTTTGGTAGGGTACTCCAAGATTGCAAAGCTGTTGACTAAACTGTTGAAGATCAATGTGCCATTCATGTGGTCTGACAAATGTGAAGCTAGCTTCCAAGAGCTCAAAGCCCGACTTACTGCCACCCTAGTTCTGACTCTTCACGAAGTTAGAAAGGCTTTCATGGTATATTGCGATGCCTCGAGAAAAGGTCTCGGGTGTGTGTTGATGTAGGAAGGCAAGGTTGTGGCCTATGCTTCTCACCAGCTATAGAAGCATAAGGAGAATTATCCAACGCATGACCTGGAACTAGTTGTAGTGGTACACACACTGAAGATCTAGAGGCACTATTTGATTGGCAACAATTGTGACATTTATACCGGTCACAAGAGTCTGAAGTACATCTTTACCCAGTCAAAGCTGAATATGAGGTAGAGGAGATGGCTAGAGTTGATCAAGGACTACGATTTGAACATCCAATACCACCCTGGCAAGGCAAACGTTGTAGCAGATGCTCTAAGCCAACGTAGTTATTTCAACAACCTGATGGAGCAGATTGAGCAACCCGAGCTGCATAAAGAGTTCAAGAAGCTGAAGCTTGAGATCGTGGAGAGAGGGAAGTTGAATGAGTTGAGGGTGAAATACAATTTGGAAGACGAAATCCGACAAGCTCAAAAGAGTTGCCTGGAGATCGAAGAACTGAAAGGTCTCATGGCTAAAGGATTGGCTCAAGATTATTGCATCGATGACCAAGGCACCATTTGGCTGAAAGACCACATATGCGTACCACAAGACGGAGACATCAGACAGGCCATCCTAAAAGAAGCACATGACTCCTGGTATTCCATTCACCTGGGATGCACAAAGATGTACCAAGACCTGAAGCATTGCTTCTGGTGGGAGAAGATGAAGGTGGACATAGCTGAGTATGTTGCCCGATGTGATACATGCCAGAGAGTGAAAGCAGAACACCAGAGACCAATGGGTTTGTTGAAGCCGTTGGACATACCGGTCTAGAAGTGGGACGACATTAGCATGGACTTTGTGGTAGGAATACCGTGCACACAGAAGGGTCACGAATCCATTTGGGTGATTGTTGACCGATTGACCAAGGTAGCACACTTCTCACTCGTGAAGACTAAGTATAGAGTGGGCAAGTTGGCCGAGCTTTATATCGAGCACATCTTGAGGCTGCATGGAGTGCCACGAAGTATTATGTCTGATAGAGGCCCACAGTTGACAACTCAGTTCTAGAAGAGTCTGCACGAGTTCTTGGGTACTTGCTTGGAGTATAGCTCAGCTTTTCACCCCCAAAACGATGGACAGACTGAAAGAGTCAACCAAATTTTAGAACATCTACTGAGAGCTTGTGTGTTGACCTGTGGAGCTGATTGGGAGAAGAGTCTACCATACACAGAGTTCCCGTACAACAATAGCTACCAAGCGAGCTTGCAGATGTTGCCATTTGAAACTTTGTATGGTAGGAAGTGCAGGACCCTATTGATGTAGTTCGAGGTGGGGGAGAGGACCTTCTTTGGTCCAGCCATCGTTGTAGAAGCCGAGGAAAATGTGGCAAAGGTTAGAGAGAACTTAAAGACAGCTCGGAGTAGATAGAAGAACAATGCAGATAAGAGAAGGAGGGATCTCTCCTCTGAAGTTGGGGATTACATCTATCTTAAGGTATCTCCACTTCAAGGAATGAAGAGGTTCTATGTGAAAGGAAAACTAGCACCAAGGTTTGTGGGACCTTACCTAATTACGAGGAGAATTTTGAAGGTGGCTTATGAGCTCGAGTTACCTCAAGAACTTGCCAGAGTACACCCCGTGTTTCATGTATCACAATTTTGAAAGTGTCTCAGAGTTCCAGAAGAGCAAGTCCCGACAAGAGCACTCAATTTGCAGGACACCCTTGACTACTTGGAGTACCCTGTGGAAATTCTAGATAGGGCAGAGAAGGTAACTAGGAGGACCACTACCCCGTATTGCAAGATTATGTGGAGCAACCACACCGAGCGAGAGGCAACTTGGGAGAAGGAGGCGGATCTGAAGGAGAAGTACCCACACCTGTTCAAGCACGAGGTAGGATCTTAATCTGAGGGATGAGATTCTTGTGAGGGGGGATACTGTAACATCCTGTATTTTTACGAGATGTTAATATCTGCAAAATGTGGATTTTAAAATTTTTTATTGTAGTGGTGTGAAATTTCCAAATCATACGAGTGTCTTCATTCAAATCTTTCCTAAATTCCTAGAATAAATTGAATTAAATTTTGAAAACTAAGGTTGAATAAATGCTAGAGTGCCATTTGGATTTTATTTGGATTTAAATTGGAAACTAACTAAACTACCTAACCGGCTTGGGCCGCAACCCAGTCGCCAGCCCACTCTGCCTACGAACCAAATCTCTAGCCTTTTCCACACGCCAGCCAGGCCGCGTCGCCGCACCGCTCCACCAGGCCACAGCCTGCTGGGCCAGCCCACGTTGCGCACCGTGCATTGGCTTGCTCTGCCCGCACCGTGCCGTTGCCACTGACTCGCTTGGCCCACACGTCAGCTGCCCCGGGGGGCACTATGCTTCCTCCCCAAGCATCACACGCCCGCCGCTTGTGACCCTGGACAGCGACGGGTGCGCTTCGCCACCACCGCTTTTGCGTTGTCCCCTCTCGATCGCTGCCACAATGCCCTCGTTTCATCCCCGCCTTCCACGCTGCGCCAAACCCTAGCCGCTTCCCATAAAATCCCCCGCACCAGCCATCCCCCTATCCGCCCACATAATTGGGGTTTTTCCCCCTGCCGCCGTCCATCTTGGAGAAGGAGGAGGAGGAGAGGGCACCGAGGGTGAAGAAGGAGGAGGAAAAGGAGGCAGCCGCGGAACGAGAAGGACATTGTGCTAGGACCTCGCTTCGCCACCGCCTTCGCCACACCGTCCGCGCCGCTTCGCTACCACCATGTGCTGCGGATGAGCTGTCCCTGCCTGTCTCTATGCCCTTCTGTTTGTAGCCGCCGTAGGAGAGGCCAAGGCGCCATGCGCGCACGACGTCACTCATGGGTGTGCGCGCCACGCCGTAGCCGAGGCGCGACCCTGAGTGTGCGGGCCATCACTCACCGCCGCTTCATGTTGTCTGTGAATGTCATCCTTCTAGCTGTGCCCATGTGTAGGTGCGAACGCCATCTTCACCACCGCCCACCACCATGCGCCAGCGCTGCCACAGCCAAGGCTTGGCCTTGGCCCACGAGCAGGCCAAGCCGCCTTTAGGGCCCAAAAGGTCGGAACTTTAGGCTCTAGAGGTCACCATCGTGTCGCCTAGCACTCCATCGCCACCTTTTGCTGCTGGCCGCTGGCAAATGCGTCGCCCAGTCGCGCGCCGCCGCCGCGGAGTGCCGTTGAGGCAAACCACCGAGCACCTGGCGAGCACCTCCTCCTAGCCAATGAGAAGGAGCCACACTGAGGACCACATGTGGTTAAAGTTGCATAAGCCACAGAGAATCCCGCAAGCTGGATGTGTGGAGTTGACCACGTCACGCGCCACCTGGCTTGCCACGTCACCCCTACAGCTGGCCTGTGGACGCCTATAGCCTTCTTGTAGTCTCCATGTGGATGCTGACACAGCCTACCGCTTAGCTAGCCATAGATGCCACCTAGGACTAATAGCTAGCCTGGAGCTGGCTTGAAGCTAACCTATAGCTACCCTATAGCTAGCAGGGTGCCATGTCAGCCATGGACCCACTGAACGTTGACCTGTTGACCAGGTCAATGCTGACATCATCAAGGTGCACTGATGATGTCAGCAAGATGTGTGGCATGCTCTGGTGCTGCCACATGTCATGCCCGTGTTTTTCCTATTTTAAGGAATTTTTTAAAAATCCAAAAATTGATTTAAATTTCAAAAATTCATAACTAATTCATCTTAACTCCAAAAACTATAAACTAGTTTCATAATTTTTCTAAAATCATGAAGAACATGATAGACTAGTTCTTGTTCTTGTTTGGACCTTCTTTGGATATCTTTTGGTTATTCTTTACAAATAGACCCCTGGTAATTATGTTAATTGTGTAATTAGGAGCTGCTGAAGACGCGGAGCTGGAGCCATACGAGGACCACTACGAGGAGGAAGACTACTCATGTTCACGCCCATTCGATTTGAATACCAGTTAGGCATTACTACTAGTATGCTAGCGCTTTATTTCTTCACATTATGATGATGAACCATGCATAGCCTATTTTTATGCCTTGAATCCTTATGTGACCTACTACCATACTACTATATAAGCTATGTGCGATGCTTGCATGTGTACGGGATATTGTGAATAGGACTCTTGGCGTGAGTGGGGTAAAAACCGGCAGGAGAAGGTGTTTTGGGGATATTTGACGGGGTGAAGGTTACACAACCCAATCTTTGGATTGGTGGCTTGGGGTTTGTTCTTGGACATTCCCTATTTGGTACTTTGTTGCGAGTACATGGTTGAGGAGCATATAAGTTGGTAGTGATACCTGTTATGGGTACCATTGCATTCCAAGCAGTGGAGTCACTATGTGGAAGATTAGGAGCTCGCCCCGGTCTGAAACCGAGTGGGTCGCCATGCTTCACAGGAATATGTTAAACGTGCACGCCACTTGCCGAGTTATGGGTTTACGCACGGGTCGATACTGGCGAGTGCGGTACCATACCTATTGTAGGATAGAGTATCAATGTAGGGGGGGAGAGGTGTTGACCTATAGCCCCCTGATTTGCTTTTGCCCTTGATTGGACCCGGTAGGAGTGCTTCATAGTACCGGGGTGTTCCACTGCGGGGGATCGCATTCGAGCCCAGTTGCCGGACGGTATCATAACTCCCAGGTTCTTCGCTCGGTAGGGTGTGGTCAGTGGACTAGCTACCGGCTGGGCTAACCTCTAGATGGGTCCAGGTGTACATGCCCTGCAGAGTTAAAACTATACATATAGCTGCGTCCTCAGCCATGGACAACCCTGTGACATAACGCCTCTCCATTGTTTTGGGATTCTCTACCTCCCCCTTTTAGCTACTTGTGTGTGATGTGAGCCACAACTGCAATTGGAAGAGGAGAAGTTGCTCCCTTCTGCCTTTATGATCCGGCTGTAGTTGTTGAGAGGTGAAGAGAGGGAGTCTTCATCTCGACCCTGGTTTGGAGGTAGGATATTGGTGATATTGACCGTGTTGAGGCAGGTGTGCCGGATGTGATGAGAGCTTGGGTTGATGGATATGGAGTTTATCTTTGAGCTTGCTACTGCATAGGAAACCCGAGCCTACTCCTTGTCTACTTTTTTACCCTTAGCAATAGGAACTTAATAATTTGCATACGGATGGTGACGTGGACCTGTCCCATTCCTTGAGGACAGCTCATGAGATTGCAGGTTACGAGTCCAACTTCGACAACAACTTTGATGGATGGTACGATTGAGGGCTGAGTGCTACGCTCAAGGATGCCTGTGGGGATGATCCTGAAGATGGAGGCGTTGCCAGAAGCTAATTTCCATTGTGTTAGTTTTATTTGTGTCGTTTAGCCCAAGGGGCATGTACCAGATCGTACTGTCATATTATGGGATGTAATAAATAAATATGTATTGTTATCATGGTAAGGATGTGATATTTATGCTGAAATGAGTTCTGTATGTGATAGCTACTGATCCGGGACTATCACGAGGATATAGGAAGTCGGGTTTTCGGGAATGAAAATCCGATTCATCTCAGTTGGTATCAGAGCTAGACTTGACCGTGGCACGTGGCCCTAGACATAGTCGTTAGCAATAATGGCTTCCATACGCTCCGTTGCTATATATACTCCTTGAACTATGTTACTAAACTCTTCCTTGCTAGAAAAACTACTTACTTACCTATGCTGACTCAACTTTTCTTTTGTAACACCAGAAGCAATGGTAGAAAAGATCCAAATCTTGCCCGAGCACTACGTGGAGATTCCAAGGTGGCTGGAGAAAGCCCTGATGAAGCTTGGGATCCCGTCAACACACGTGCACTACCGTGTTGTTTGGGTGTACCCTGGAGTCGCCCTTTACTTGCACGATACGGTCGTGGTGATCCCGCACCCGTCTCAGCCCGACTTCACTGGAGAGGTGTCACACGGATGGGATTCTTCTTGAAGACCGCACTTTACTTCACGAGCTGAAGACTGTTGGTGAAGGTGCTGGCTCAGTACCGAGGAAAGTTTGAGTCCACGAGCTTCTAAATCCTTCCCCGAGGTTAATGGGGCACGCCCAACCTGGAGGATTTGCAGGAGGAGGTGAGGACTGCGCCACTCCGAGAGGAGGACGAGGCATTATCCACCACTGGGTCTTACTTGGTTGACCTCGACAACCACACTCACTAGAACTAGGTTGTTGGTTTGTTGGCGACTGCTTCTACTCCCAACAACCACCCCGGGGGGATGTATGTGCGCTTGAATTGTTTTGCATGCATGGTGAAGTACCTTCATGAAAGGAAAATAGAAGAAACTGAAGGACAATAATGGTGACAAAAGTGAAGAAGTATAAAGACAAGCTCTGGACGCTGAGAATAAGGATTTCAACAATCACAAAATGCTTCATCTTCTTCTTCCATGCCTAGCACAATGCTAAGCATGGGGAGGACTTGACGAACGAAGATTAAAATGCTCTATGGAATACAAGGATCACAGTCACCAGAAGATGCTCATTTTTCTTCTTCCATGCTAACCACAACACTTAAGCATGGGTGAGGTTGCACTACACTTCATTACAAGCATCGAAAGGACGGTAAATTCTTCCTCAACCTTCTCTTTGTCCATCTCTTTCTAAATACCTGTGTATATAAGCCTTCAACCATAATCTCGATGCAACCTATGTATATCTCTCTCTATAATAACATGGCTACTAAGATAACAACCTAGTTTTTGTTTTCAATAAATTTTGATCACTATCACCTTGTGCTCACCTACGATGTTAATAATTTTGGTATAATCTTGCTTATGGACAATGATGAAGTTTACCGCTTTATTTTACCTACTCAATGTTGTATATGACTTGACTAATTGATCTCCATTTAATGAACTTAAATTAATTAAATACTGGCTCTTTTAATTGTGGAGGATAAATGAGTAAATTCTAGATCCACAAACTCTATGTTGCTCTTTAATTTAAGTTTTGTGATAATCTGATAACTTGCTTTATTATTATTTAAAATTAATTCATATGATGTCTACATTTGTGAATCTCTTGCAAAATTCTACCTACCAGAGCCTATATACACGCATGATCTTTCATGATGAAACCTTTAGATTGAAAACTTGTATTTTGATGAGTTGGATTAAGATTGATTTATATGGTATGAGACTTAGAAGCTGGTCATTCCTTTGTGTAACCTTTTATTGCTAGCCTTTCTGTCCATACATTATGAATTCCCACATTGGAAATCTCGCAAACCTCACTGGGCATCCAACCTAAACTCAAATTATTATTTTTGTGACTACCTCCTTAACCACAACCTATTATTGAGTATGCAAAAATATTTCAATAAGGATCCAGAAGATATATCAGTACCTTTTTTAGAAAAATAATATTTGGAGGCATCCACCAGTATGAAGAATAAAAATCAAAGGAAACCGAGCCAAGGAGGGGCTAGGCTGATCGGCCTGGGTGGTTTTCCCTCAGACCCTCTGAATTTTGGCGTTTATGATCCTCCAGAGAAATTAAATAATTTTCTAATGAAGACTGAAGATATTAGTACTTACCTTAGCAGTTTATCTTTCTTTCTCTTTCATGATCATCTAAGCATGGGGGAGGAGTCATCGCATCATCTCTGACTATCGCAAGGAGTTCTGAGAAGCAAAAAGAAAAAAAAATGAGGAAAAAGAAAGAAAGAAGAAAGAAGATAAAAAGGAATGAAAAAGAATAAAGAATAATGGAGAAAAAGAATAAAATGCTCCTCAGTTATTTGAGATACATTAAAGTTCCCAGTGCTCTCACGATTAAGGATTAATCCATACTCATTTTCCAACCATGTGCAATCTGATTATGAGAACTTCATTTGTGTCTCGCTATCTCCCTTTGCCCTTGCACATGTCCACTATCTAAATGTGTGTGTTTCATCCCTCTCCCTCTACAACATTTATTTTCCATGACGTTTTTGACAAGTCTCAGTAATCCCAATAGATTCTTGTCTTGGTTTGACAATATTTCAGATATAATATTTTGCTAGGATTGTTTTTACCTACCAAGATCCACATAAGCCATCCACTTTCATATATAAGTAGAATAGGTTAAAAATAATCTAGTATAGGCTTGAGTGACTTGATGAGATGAGTGTTTCCATGAACTGTTGCGAGAGAATCTCACTTGTGTTGGATTTGCATCTTTTTGAAAAACTCTTCGTAATGGAACAAGGTAAAGGTTTGAACTTCACTTAAGTTCAAGAGCATTGTATTTATTTTATTATGGCATGTTCTTTATTGCTAGTCTATCTTCTATGATGAAAAATATCCGGTCACAACTTGAACTTTAAAAGCTAAATACTTGAGAGAGCAATGTGTCTTGTTATGTATAATTGAGTGCAGGGATAACATCGAAGGGCAATGCTGATTTCCTGATTAAGCAAGTATCCTAGACTTACTCGAGGATGAGCAAGGTTTAAACATGGGGGGATTGTTGACGCTCGTTATTGACACACTTTTAGTGCTATTTGAATAGTGTTTTTACGCATATTCTTATACTAACCTGGCACTTGGCACATAAAAGAACCCCATAATCACATATGTGTTGTATTTTGGACCATATTGCAAAATCACAGGAAATACAACATAAATAAAGGGTTTTTTATAAGTTGGAGTTGGGCCCGGACATTGGACATTGGAAGGCCAAATACGAACATTGAACTACAGGACCGCAAGAGGAGCTAAACTTGCATGGACCTTATCTTTCTCATTTGAACTTTGATTGGGGCAAATTTATAGGGAAAATTACATACCTTGAAAAGATCTACAACTTTCATATGAAGTGCTCGGGCATTGGAGGCCTGTAGGGGCTTAGACGATCATCCTAGAGAGGCTTAGGTCGATCAGCCTAGCCCTTTTCTTGGCCAGTTCAGGGTGCCCGTCGCCCCATGACACCTCTATACTATAAATATCCCTATTTTCGCTGGCACACGAAATCCATCTACCAGAACTCGACAAAACCTAGGGCATTCACTAGAGGGAGCTAAGAGCCGCCGCAAGTCTTCAAAGTTTTCTAGGAGATGGCTTAGGCCAAATCCTAGCTGCCATGGCCTCCTTGCGTGGTTGCGCCATGGTGGAGTTTAGGAGCAATAGTAGATCATCAATGGTATGTACTTGGAGGTGATGATCTAAATACATCTATTATGTAAGCAATGTTCTTTATGTCATCCGATCTGTTAGTGACTCAATGCCTCCTTCTATGCTTTCTATCTATTGTGGATATGCTTGTTCCTAGTCTAGTTCTGAATTAGATTATCTAGCATGCTTGGTGTAATCATGGTGATTAGATCTAGTATGTCGATCCTTCATGATAGCTAGACATGGTTCACCTGTGTTTGTGCCCTTAAATTACTTGCGTCGATAGGGGGGATCGTGATGGGATCTGCTTCCGTGTAAGGTGGGGGTTTTCGGGAGGTTGACCGGAGGTAGTAGTTTAAAGATTGCTTTGGATGAGATGCATGATATGCTTGCTTATTAGCTAGATCCCAACTAGAAGATGATAGGCTCTTGTTACCCTTGGTTATGCTATCTCATATGTATCTATGGATGTGATCAACCTATGCTCTATCATTCATATCTACTAGTACTAATCCGTTGGATTAGATGGAAACCCCTAGTTAGTTCGCCGTCGATCCACGAATTGATAAACCTTGGATGAATACTCTAGGGGAAAAGCTATGATGATCCATACGCTTGCGGTTCACAAACTAGCATGCTAACTGTCGTCAATAACAGGCTATTGGGCAACTATACTTCTATTATGAAAATGTGGCTCCAAAAGGCATATGGAAAACGATTTCAATATTCCTTTATGATATTTAGCAAGAGTTTGTCGACTCGAAGTTCTTATTTTATACCATTATTTTAGGATTCTTGACACTATGGAGCGTCTATAGTCGTTAGTGTATCTTTGTTGTCTTGTTCCAAAATTCTAGCATCTTTTTGTCGAACTAGTGAATGATATGAAGGTTGATTGATGTAATTTTCATGTCACTCGAATTTAACATGCAAACTATCCAAAAAATTATAGCAAGGACCAAATTCTATTTCTTTGACCTACATTTTATTTACCTCATTTTATTGCAAGGAATAAATATTATAAACACATTTACTTCATGTTTTCCCAAACCTAATATTGCAAGTTCTTTATCTAATACGAAGCATATATAAAAAGCAAGCTACCCTTGAAATTGTAGCTCAAAAATATGTATAAATAAAAAATCTCTCCATTCTCCCTAGCTCATTCTAAAAAGTAGCTAACCTTACAACACTTTGGAAGAGTGAAGTCCTCATGAAATCGAGGGAAAAAAAATCATGCGGCACCTCCCTAAGCTTGCTTGGTCGCAATGGAGATGGAGCCCGAGCTCTCGGTCTGAGTGGCTCGGTCTCAGGGAGGAAGAAGGGGATTTTTATAGGGCAGGCGTTTAGTCCCGGTTGGCACCAACTAGGACTAAAGATCACCCATTTAGTCCTAGTTGGTATAGGGCTCTTTAGTCCCGGTTGGTGTTACCAACCGGGACTAAAAGCCCCACCAGACTTCCTCGTCATTCCTAGCCATTACAACCGCGACTAAAGGGGGCTCTTTAGTCCTGGTTGATACTATCGGGACTAAAGTGCCCCGTCGGGGGAGGTTTTCAGACTCGGGACTAAAGCTTATTTAGTCCTAGGTCCAAAAACGATCGAGAATTTTGTTGCTAGATGGAAGATTGTTTCTCTACCATTGTTTAGTCTCGAAAGGTTAGTTCCGGTTGGATTTTCGAGAGATATGAGGCTATCCAACAGGAACTAATTCTCAGTTTTCCACCAACTAGTACTCTCACATGCACCATGGCTTGTAGCAATCTTGAAATAAGAGTATGATATATGCTGTCATTAATCGCAACACAAGATGATGTAAATACACCCTCATTTTTCTCGAAGAAATACACCCTCATTTTATCTTCCCCACTTTCGTAGCCGGATGGAAGGTCGTTTCTCTACCAGTGAAATGAAAATTCGAGAGCAATGTTAAGTTTTGATTTGTTTTGTATAGTCAAAGTGACTTGGAAATGGGCAACTATATATGTCGCACTAACAGAGGGCATGCCTAATTTTTTTGGGATTCTACAGCCATATATGCGATGTCAGTGTATGAAATACTCCTTACGCACACTATACTCCTTAATAAGCATATTGAGGTGGCGGAGTTGGTGCAAACGTTCCTTGTCTTTGATCCTGAGAAGATCTGAGGTTGTAGCGCAATCTGATGTAGTTATTCTGATGTTCGACGTGATAGAGATCGAGGACAGTATAGGGCTTGCATGTGCTCTATTAATGTCAATTTCAAGTGAGCAAAGAAGGGTGCTATGTACGCGTGAATGGGTCCAAGGGAGCAAAACATGCTTTCAGGTAGCACTGATGGCACCAAGCCATGATTGTGTGGCACGTCCGTCCTGAAATACTCCCTCATCAGTTTCAAATTTTTGACTTTTCTAGATTCATATATATTATTATGAAATTATGAAATGCTCCCATCCCTCTATCTTTGTTTCACTAGCAGCCTTACCTCGTAATGGAAAAGTCTAAAAGAGCTAAAACAACCTATAATTTGGAATGGAGAAAGTATAAGGTACTGAAGCATTCAAAATTTATCCTCAAATCCAAAGCATCTAGGCATATTTGGATAATTATTTTATTTAATTCTTCTCAAAGTTAACATAATAAGTTAGCTGATTGGTTGATTATTTAAAGTAAGTTCCTTGTGATCTGTAATTGGCAACAATCAAACAACACACAACTTCCCACATATTTACCCAGTTTTATTAATCTAACCTGAAATCTTTAGGATGCCTTGTATTTTAAGAATTGCTTTTGCCATCTCGCTAGATATAAACGGTACGTGGTGCTATGCTTCTCCATTGTAGCAACAGAATGTTATGGTTCGGTGTGCCCGGTTCATAGAATAAGGCGTTGCACAAGCTCAAATGCAAAAAATTCGGCTCTTGATGGAGTATGCCTTTGGGTAGCATTGTTGTTCTTGCCATCTCGCTAGATACGGAAGGTGCATGCACTAGTAGAGAATTGGCCTTTAGTCCCGGTTGGTAGGGTGCATATCTCTCGAAAATCCATCCGGGATAAACCAACTGGGACAAAAGGGGGGGGGTCTTTAGTCCCGGGTCTTTTAACCGGGAGTAAAGGTCCCCCTTTAGTCCCGGTTGGTGTCACCAACTGGGACTAAAAGGCCTGCCACGCCAGGCGCGGGACAGGCCCTTTAGTCTCGGTTGGTAAAAGCAACCGGGACTAAAGGGTGCCCCTTTAGTCCCGGTTAGGTTTCCCAACTGGGAGTAAAAGGTTACCCTTTAGTCCCGGCTGGATTCCAACCGGGACTAAATGGCGCCCTACATGGCACTGCCTGGTGCCTAATTTTTTCATGCATGCATCACGTATGTAGTACCGTGGCCCTTTTGTTAACCTTTAATTTAGTAGTTGAGATTTTTTTAGAACGAAATCAACTAGTATTTAAACAAATGGGATTTGTAATTATACAATTACTATATATATACACAATTCTTATACACAATTCAACTAGCTTAGTACAAATCGATCATAATTAGCGTGTATTATATATACAAATAAATCAAAGTATCTATCTACAATCTTCCCGTCGTGGTGTTGCTGATCGGAGTGTCTAATTGTGGCCCATCGTAATAAAATTCTCCTTTTGGATCTACCACCTCATCCATTAGGAATCCAATGAGACCTTCACATATTGCCGCTACTCTTTCTTCCTTTAAGAGTCCTTGTTGAATATTTAACATCTATAATTTGGAAATTTGTGAATGTTACACGAACAAATACATATAAGGAGCTAGAAAATAATTAACTAGTAATAGTTTTATTTTACGTACTTTAAAGTTGTGCGGCGTCATCTTCAGTCCCTTGGGTCCCATAAAACTGTGCATGTGCTCACAGATGTAGTAGCCACATAGATTATTCCCGGGTTCCTGTCTTAAGCACTTCAGTGCGGAAAAAAATAAGTTATGAAATATTCGTGTTATACAATGTAATAAATGTGCAGACTTCATACGTACCGGGAAGTCTGTGTTCCATGTAAGTTTTTCTTTGAATGGACCTTTGTGTGTCCTTATGAATTGTTTCCATGCGCTGCGGATTAGAATAATGAATGATATAGTGTAATAGGGATAAAATTTAGGAAATAAACTTTTGCATAGAGATAAAGGTCCAGAATTATTACAAGCCTAGCATGTCTTGCACTTCTTGGTACTCCACCAGATCTTTCCTCAACGAATCAAAGATAGTGACGTGGCTTCTTTCAGGCTCAATTATAATAAGGATCCAGTGGAAGCTGCGTGCGTAAAATGTTCATGCATATTAGAGCTAACTAACATGTAGAGATAAGGAAAAAGACATCAAAAGTAGACGGTATACACACACTTACTTGAAGTTGTATGGAAGTAGTATGAAATCCTTGAATGTTTGTTTGTCTAGGAAATTGTATACTTCCACCAAGGTTTTTTCCGGTGCTAATTGTATCTATTGTTGGTTAACTACAGATGGATCCATGAAGCCTATATGTAGGTACGCCTCTCGGCGGCATGTCTGAATTAGCATCCTACATGAAATGGAAGACAAAGTTAGTATGGTGACATATGCCAAAATTTACATGTAGAAATAAACGGACACTTACAGAACCCAAGCGCTGATCAGAGAGACGTCCAAGGCATCATGATGGTACACTTCGTATATATCCTTGAAGTCTAGCCACAACACTTTCTCCTCTTCACCGTGAAAATCTATCGGTTTTACCTTCAAGCCGAGCATCTCCCTCGAGTCGGCGGATGCTATCATGTACCATTGATGGAATGCGTACATCTTTGTTGATAGCTTCCGTACCAATGAAGGCTCTACTAGAGGTTTGCCTAGCTCATAAGGCCATCTCAGCTCAGGAGGCGGTGCAGTTGGTGTCTCAACTTGCCCTATGCATTCATCAAGTCCCAGACCTGTGTCTTCCATGAACTTCAATACATTTGCTTGTTGATCGAAGGGCATTGCTTTTACCCGTTGAGCATCTTTTTTTGATAAATGGCTGAGGTCGGGGATAGGACCGCTGGAAGATGACTTTCCTTTCTTTTTATCCTTTTCATCAGCCTTTACTAAAGCCCGTTCATAGTTTGATAAGAGTGGTATCCTTTTCTTGGCTCTTCTTCCATCCTGATAAAAAAGTTTAAATCTCGCTGACTTACTGGCGGTGGCTCCATCTCCCTTGCTTTTTTTTCTTCGGCTTGTTTCTTGAACCACTCACTGGCCTCTCGTTGGATTTCGGCCCACTGTTCCGCATGAGACATTGCCTCCCAGCGTTGCTTACGAGTCACTTCAGGCTCCTTTGTTTTCTTCTTTCTCTGTCTTTGCTTGGGAGGCGGTGCTCGTGACTTTTTTAGTGGTGGTGCAGGTTCCTTCAAGGGGGCCGCTCTTGGTGCCGGCGACGGTGATCAGGGAGGGGTGTTGTTATTGTCGTCATCGCTCCCAGCACCAGGATGTGGTGGAGATGGAGACCTTGATATATATGGAAGGGATGGTCCTGGAGCAGGAGATGACGGTCTCGAGGTATGAGGAGAAGGTCGCTGCTGGGGATCTACGGGGAGCGGTCTTGAGCTCTGAGGAGATGGCTCCGTGCCGGGAATAATGATGTAGCGTTTTCGCCATAGAATGATCCCATGAAGCGCATCTGCCAATGCCTTTTCCCCGTCGCCTCCCGGGAGGTCGAGCTCTAGACCTTCATACTGGCTATCAACTATTTGCTCTACGCGGACGCTGGCGTAGCCAGGTGGAATCTCCATGCCATGACTGCTCTGCCCCGCCAGGGTTGCTAACGCACTCCCGTACGCTACCTGTACATATAGCAGAAGTAAACAAGTTGAACTCCGATCTCGAGGCCTGGATCAATTGACAAGATTGCATAAATATTATGTATAAGTATACCTTAATAGTGAGGTTGCCGACCGGTGCATGCAGCTCACATGAGGTCCGTTGCGTGATGGCATCCACGGGGAACCGTTGCTCCTCCACGGGTAACCTGGGCGTCTGCGCATCGGGGACCCCTGTAGAAGCACAACTGCTCAAGAGGCGTTGAGAAGGGCTAGCGGTGTTAGGATTCGACAATGCTCCAGATTGGGCCAACTCCGCAACTGCGTGGGCCACTCGATGATTGATTTCATCCATCATTCTTTGTTCTTGTGCCTGCACTTTAGATTCTAGCATCTGCCGCCAGCTCTCCTCGATCTGTTCCTTTCTTCGCTTCCGGCTTCTGTACGAGGCGCTGTCGCCTTGGAAAGCAAACTTCCACGGAACCACCTCGAACCCTCGGCAACGTCCTGGGTGCTCCGGATTACCGAGGGCCAATGTGAGCTCATCATTTTCTCGGTCCACCTTCAACCTCCTAGCCTTAGAATCTTCAATGTTCTTCACAAGATGTTCGGCCTTCTCACGTATTGTGTCATTAAAAATCAACGTCCCATCCTCTTGGCTCAGGGAGCCTCCATGAGCGTAGTACCAATTTTTTGATCGTTCGGGCCATTAAATAGTTGCAGGTACGATTCCCCGTTCGATCAGATCTTGTTCCATCTTCCTCCACTTGGGAATTGTTGAGCCATACCTACCTCGCCCCAGATGATGGTGGTAGCCCTTCTGACTAGCATTTGTTGTGTTGGTCATGATCTTTTTCACACCGTCTTCACTCCTCTTATATTCAACAAATGCATCCCAGTGGTCCCTCAACTTTGGCCACGCGTTGAAGTCTGGAGTTCAGCCCTTCTTAATGTAGTGGGTATCCAGCATCTTCTTGAATGTCTGGAATTGTGTAGCCATCTTCTTAAGCGTCCACGCTTTCACATCCTTCTCAATATATCCTTCGGGGAATGTGAAATGTCTCTTGACATCTTCCCACAGCATATTCTTTTCTGTCTGAGGGAGGGCGTATGGATTAGTGCTTCTGCCCTTCCATTCTCTGATGCTGATAGGCACGTTGTCCCGGACGATTGCCCCGATCTGACTCACGTACTTCTTTGCTACTTTCTTGGGAGCAACCGGCCTGCCCTCTTCTGTCACTTCCGTGATGACAAGCCTCCCTTCCATCACCTTTGTACGACCTCGGGTCTTCTGCCCTTGCGTCGATCCAGAGGGCTAACAGTTCAAGATTCGTTAATTAGTACGTAGTAGTAACGGTGGCGTGAAACAATACAAGAATCGTTATATATACCTCGCCGGAACCTTCCGCCACGGCAAGGTGTTGCTGCGGCTGTTGCTCTTCATTCCCATCGGCGGACATGTTGAGGAACATGTCCGCCTGGGTGCCCTCTTCATCCGTGTACGATAGTGGAACGTTGTCGCCACTACCATCACCAGCGATTATCTGCTCCATGATATACCTTGCGGTCTCATCGTCTGCCATTTCAACTATTGATTGAAACATACATGGAATCATACATGACAGTTATAGAAATCGCCTTACTTATATGTATATAATGAAATCATAAAACAACATGAATCCTACAAAGTCCGGAATATTTATACAAATTTCTACAAATTAGTAGTACTTTGCGACGAATTTCTAGCAATAACATGAATTTTTATGAATTTCTAGCAATAACATGAATTTTTACGAATTTCTAGCAATAACATGAATTTTTACGAATTTCTAGCAATAACCACAGGCAGTGCCTAGGTTGTGACGGTGGCGGTCAGGGCGGCGGTACGGCGGAGGCGGGGACGGAACCACGGGCGGTGCCTACTAGGTTGTGACGGCGGCGGTCAGGGCGGCGGGACGGCGGAGGCAGAGACGGAACCACGACGAAACACGATTCATTTCTAACCTAGGCGGAGCGACGAACCTAATTACTAATAATTTACACTAATTTTATTTTTAAAGACATATACAAAAATCTAACTTAAAAAAATCTAACTTAAAAATCTAACTTAAAAAAAATCTAACTTAAAAATCATCGACGGTGACCGGGGCGACGAGGTGGCCAGGATGACGAGGTGGCCGGGTCGGCGGAACGGCGGCGGCCAAGGCGGCGAGGACGGCGGCCGAGGTGACGACGACGGAGCCAAGGCGCGCGGGATGGCGTAGGCGGGACGGCGACGAGGCGGCGACGAGGGGCGACGAGGCGGCGACGAGGATGGAGGCGGCGACGAGGCCCGCAATGGAGCTCTGGTGGCCGGCGACGACGAGGTAGGGGCCGGGCATGACGGACGAGGAGGATCGAGGCGGGCCGGCCGGGGTGATGGAGGAGGAGGATGTCTGGGCGCGGTCAGCGCCGGGACGACGATAGCCGGGGCAATTGGGGACGACGACGGCGGCGGCCGGCGAGGGAGGTGGACGGGCGGCGACGGAGCAGAACGCGCGGGACTTGGCAAAAATTTTGCTAAGTGTAATTAGCGTAGGGGTAGAAGGGAGTACAGTGCCTTTTAACCCCTCCCCCTTTTATCCCGGTTCGTAATGGCACCCGGGACTAAAGGGCCTTTTGTCCCGGGTCCTATCACCAACCGGGATAAAAGGGGGGCCTTTTATCCCGGTTGGTGACGGGTGGCCCCCCTTTTATCCCGGTTGGTGACGGGACCTGGGACAAAAGGGTGCATCCGCCAGGTGAGGCTGGGAGCCTACCCTTTTATCCCGGGTGCCTCCACAAACCGGGATAAAAGGGGGGGCCTTTTATCCCGGTTGCAGTTGGCAACCGGGATAAAAGGGTACGTCCAGGCGGGAGACGAAAAGTACCCTTTTATTCCGATTGCCGTTTGCAGCTGGGATAAAAGGGGCGCCTTTTGTCCCGGTTGTTGTTGGCACCGGAGACAAAAGGTCTTTTTCCTAGTTTTCTTCTCCCGCCTGTTTTTTGGAAATGGATTTTATTTATCTTTTCACTGCATTTCAGGATGAAAAACAAAAACCTTCACATATTTTGTACATGCAAAAATATATTTAATTAGCGAGTAAATTGACAATAAGTATGATTTAGTCATTAATTCTATACCAGCAAATTTAGCCTCTAAAATATTTATTTTACTGCATCACTGTGATCAAGAAATTATTCAATTAAATAATTTCAATGCGCAGAAAAATCCATGTTTGTATGTGGTTAACATTGTTCATGTTTATCTAAAAAATCTTCACCTAACAAATTTAAGAACACATGAAATCATACATAGGGTAAATTAAAAATTGTATCAATTAATACACAAAGGTCATGTAAATTTAGCGCATTACAATACAACGTTGTAAAAATTTCTTCTTCACGAAAGTTCATCGTGGCGTAAGTACGTAGCCTCTTCTTTGAATAGCAGGATGCTTGGATCAACTTCAACGGCGAATGGAGGCATGCCATCAAACTGATCATAATCATCTGATTGATCTGTTTTATCCTCGACTCCCACGATTTTTCTTTTACCTGGAAGAACTATGTGGCACTTTGGCTCCCATGTCTCTTCTGGATTCCTCTTGGGTTTGCTACACATGTCCTTCACATAGAACACCTGATGCACATCATTGGCAAGTACAAATGGGTCATCACTGTATCCAGTCTTACTCAGATTTACTATTGTCATTCCGTACTGATCTTTGGTTATGGCAGTTAGCTTCACCCAATTGCAAAGAAATAGAGGGATGTACAGCGGTCCGTATTCGAGTTCCCATATCTCCTGTATGAAACCATAATATCACTCCTTGCTATTATTTTTGTCCATGGTATCTATGCGGACACCACTATTCTGGTTCGTGTTTTTCTGGTCCTGAGCTCTTGTGTAAAATGTGTAACCATTTATCTCGTAGCCTTGGAATTTGATGATTGTGCTAGCAGGTCCCCTGGCTAACCAGGCAAGCTGTGGGTGAATCTCAGAGTTACCCATAAGTTGTTGGTGCAACCAGGAGGGAAAAGTTTCCATGTGATGACGGGTAAGCCAAGCATCGGATTTGGTCGGGTTTTTGGAAGCTACCATCTGCCTATGCTGCTCGATATACGGAGACACAAAGGATGACTGTTGTAGAACAGTGTAGTGTGCCTTGTCGAACAAATCAGTATCATTGCTCAAACTTGATTTCCTTCCAAGGGTGCCCATTCCTCGGAGCCTCTCCTCGTGGCGTGAAGTTGGAACCCCAATCGAGTCAATTGAATCAATAAAATCAACACAAAACTCGATCGCCTCCTCTGTTCCATATCCCTTGGTGATTCTTCCTTCTGGACGGGCACGATTAAGAACATAGTTTTTTAGGACTGCCATGAACCTCTCGAAAGGCCACATATTGTGCAGGTATACAGGTCTGAGAATACCAATCTCTTTTACTAGGTGAACCAGTAAGTGTGTCATAATATTGAAGAAGGATGGTGGAAATAACAACTCAAAACTGACAAGACATTGCACCACATCGTTATGTAGCTTTGATAGCTTGGATGGATCGATTGCCTTCTGCGAAATTGCATTGAGAAATGCGCATAGCTTTACGAGCGGCAACCGGACATTTTCTGGTAGAACACCCCTCAGTGCAACCGGAAGCAACTGGGTCATCAACATGTGGCAGTCATGAGCCTTGAGATTTGTAAACTTCTTTTGTTTCATATTTATTATTCCCTTTATATTCGAGGAGTACCCAGATGGGACCTTCATACTATTCTAGCATTCAAACATGCTATCCTTCTCTTCCTTGCTGAGAGTGTAACTGGCAGGACGTAAGTAGTGCTGTCCATTATCTCTCTTTTGCGGATGTAGGTTATCTCGTTGCCCCATAGGTTTCAGGTCCTGTCGTGCTTCCAATGTATTTTTTGAGGTTCCATAAACACCAATGAAGCCTAGCACGTTCACGCAAAGATTCTTTGTCAGGTGCATCACGTCTATTGCGTTGCGAACCTCTAGGATTTCCCAATAAGGTAGCTCCCAAAATATTAACTTTTTCTTCCACATGGGTGCATGTCCGTTATCGTCGTTCGGAACAGGTTGGCTACCAAGTCTCTTTCCAAAGACTACATTTACATCCTTCATCATCTCGAAGACACGCTTTCCATTACGGTGTGCAGGTTTTTTACGATGGTCTGGCGCCCCTTTGAAATGCATCCCGCTCTTTCTCAGCTGGTGGTGAGCAGGGAGAAATCAATGATGACCCATATAGACGACCTTCTTACAATGCTTCAAGTACATGCTGTCTGTGTCATCTAAACAGTGGGTGCATGCCCGATATCCCTTATTTGTCTGTCCTGAAAGGTTACTCAATGCAGGTCAATCATTGATGGTTACGAACAACAATGCTCGTAGATTAAAGATCTCTTGTCTATCATCATCCCAGACACGTACACCTTCTTCCTTCCAGAGCTGTAAAAGGTCATCAACCAACGGTCTTAGGTACACGTCAATGTCGTTGCCGGGTTGTTTTGGGCCTTGGATAAGCGCCGGCATCATAATGAACTTCCGCTTCATGCACAGCCAAGGAGGAAGGTTGAACATACAAAGGGTCCATGCCAAGTACTATGGCCACTACTCAACTCACCGAATGGATTGAATCCATCAGTACTTAAACCAAACCTTATGTTCCTTGCTTCACTTTCAAAGTCTGGGAATGTTCTATCAATTGATCTCCACTGTGCCCCATCTGCGGGGTGTCTCAGCATCTCATCTTCCTTACGATCTTCTTTGTGCCATCGCATCAACTTAGCATTCGCCTTGTTCCTGAACAAGCGCTTCAAGCGTGGTATTATAGGGAAATACCACATCACCTTCGCGAAAACCCTCTTCTTGGGAGACTGCCCCTCGACATCACCAGGATCATCTCGCCTGATCTTATACCGCAAGGCTTCGCAGATGGGACAAGCATCCAATTTCTCGTATTCATCACCACGATGGAGGATACAGTCATTAGGGCATGCGTGTATCTTCTGAACATCCAATTCGAGAGGGCAAATAATCTATTTAGCTTCATATGTTGTGGACAGTAATTCATTATTCTCGGGGAGAATCTTCTTGAGAATGTTCAACATCCCCTGAAATGCCTTATCGGACACACCATTTTTTGCCTTCCATTGCACAAATTCTAGTGTCGTACCTAGTTTTTTATGGTCCTACTAGCAACCTGGGTACAACAATTTTTGGTGATCATCTATCATGCGCTGCAACTTTGCTGCTTCCTTCTCAGTTTCGCAATCTCTGTATGCATCTCGTATCACTTGACCAAGGTCATCAGTAGGGTCATTTTCTGCAAACTCATCTTCATCAGCCTCGCCCATTGTACTACCTGCAAAAGCTTGGCCTGCAACCCAATCCGGAATGGTGTCATCTTCCTCCTCCTCGCCATCTTCCATTATGACCCCTAGTTCACCGTGCTTGGTCCAAACTAAATAGTTAGGCATGAAACCGTATTTAAACAAGTGGCTGTGAATAGTCCCCCAGGAATCCTTTGAATACTTCTTCTTGTTATTGCATTGGAAGCATGGACAACATACGAACCCATTCTCTAGCTTGTTCGCTTTGGCCACTTCGAGAAAATAATGCAAGCCATCAATAAACGCCTTGCTCCGCCTGTCTGCATTATACGTCCATTGCCGGTCCATCTGTATCGTATTACGCATGAAAATGGATTACACTTGACAATGGATTACGCGTGAAAATCGATTAAAGATCCAAACAACATGGTACAATACAACAACATGAAGATCCAAATACACATATTTAAATTAATGTTCCAAACAACATGATACAATACGACAAGTCATCCACTGGTTATTATCTAGGAGGACTTTAAGCATCCTTGGACGGTGAAGACGAAAGTTCCGCTGACCCAACCTTATCCTTAGGTTTATTTGTCCCGTCTGAAACGGTAGTACTAAGTGGACGTGAAACACCCGGGACTGAGGGTGGAGCATAACGACCACCAAAAGGAGGTTCCTAACCCGCGGCAACAACTTCTTCATGACGTTGCTGCAAATAACAAAGCATTGCTTTTTCCAGCGCGCTCTTTTTCTTCGGCTTATGCTGAGGGCCAACTATGATTTTCCCCTTGCCGAAATAGGAACCACGATCGCCCCCACCATCGCCACTTCCTCTAGTAATAGAAGCCATCTATGTACAAAATTTATTACCTTAACACTGCATAAGTTGTTGAACTTGAAGACCGTGATCATCTCGCGAGCATGTCCTCAACTGGGCGGCACCGCACTTCGTCATGAAAGAGGTTAGATGCTATGGAAAAGGGGACACGGTCACGATGTCCGTATCCACTCTTTCTCGTAGAATCGACCCTCTTTTCTTGACATACGTTGCTGCTCGGCAGAGAACATCATATGCGAGATGAACACGGTATGCAAGTTCAACAAGTATGGATCTGAAAAATCTTATTGAATTTGATAAGTTCAACAAGTAGCAGAAGTCATCTATGTACAAAAATTCTTTCCTTACCACTGCAGAAGTTGTTGAACTTGAAGGCCGTGATCATCTCGCGAGCATGTCCTCAACTGGGCGGTACCGCACTTCGTCATGAAAGAGGTTAGATGCTACGGAAAAGAGGACACGGTCACGATGTCCGTATCCACTCTTTCTCGTGGAATCGAACCTCCTTCTTGATATACGTTGCTGCTCGGCGGAGAACATCATCACAGAGATGAACACGGTATGCAAGTTCAACAAGTATGGATTTGAAAAACCATATTGAATTTGATAAGATAAACCGTCTATACAAGGTAGCATCATTCTTAAACCACTGCAATAATGCATACTATATATATGACACATCAATCTTCCTCACATTCTAGCTCAAAATACCTCTCCATTTTTCTACTTCATCATCACATTCTAGCAAATAATCTTTCCATCTCCAAAGCATAAATCAAAGTATAACACGAGGATGAAGTAGCAAACCTTCACAACACTTGTGTTGGCCGAGTGAAATTCCCACGAAAATGAGGGAAAAAACTTCAGGCAGCACCTCCCTTGCTTCGGCACCACCGGAGAGTAGGTGAAGCTCAGCTCTCTTTGTCAATCTGCTGGATTGGCTCGGGCTGGAGGAGGAAGAAAGTCCTCTTTCTTGGCCGTATAAAATGGGGATGAGTTTTTATCCTGGTTGAAAACTCCAACCGAGACAAAAAGGAACACCTTTTGTCCCGGTTGAAGGGTTAGTCCCGGTTGGAAGCTCCAACCGGGACAAAAGGGACACCCTTTTATCCCGGTTGGAAGCTCCAACCGAGACTAAACTTTTTATCCCGGTTGGAACCTCCAACCGGGATAAAAGGGTTCACCTTTTATCCTGGTTGGAGCCTTCAACCGGGATAAAAGGGTGCCGCCACCGACAGCCCGCGACTAGCCGTTGCAACCGGGACTAAAGGGGGGCCTTTAGTCCCGGTTGCAATTACCAACCGGGACTAACTCTCCCCTCCATTTTTGCCTACCGTGACGCACCCCCTTTTGTCTCGGGCCAACTTTAAACCGGGATAAAAGGGGGCGCATCGAAAGCCAATTCTCTACTAGTGATGCTGCATGTGGTCCTATGCATCGTGTAACACGATAATATAATGAATTGGGTGGAATCCACGTTTGCTTCCACGATATGTAAAAAGAGTTAGTTGGATGTGTCCGGCCGGTACCAACTTCATGAAGTCGATCGAAGGTAACATCTGGCGCTATGCGTCCTTGTGTTTTCTTCCATGATTGATGGCGACGATTAACACATGTGAAATAGTACCATGCCAACATCAAGCTAGCCGCAGGCCCTCTTGTCGTCAAAAGTAGTGTCATATGATGTGTATATCCATATGTTACAACTAGTAGGCGTGATGAGAAATGAAGGGGATGGCTCAACCACCAACCTGAATCATGTGCTGCCTAGATCATCTCCAGAGAACAAATTTACAACGTCCCAAGATCTACTCTCCTTAGCCTTTTGTGGTGCCGTATATCATATAAGACAGTGAATTTAGAAACAAGAAACTCAATTGCAGCACTAAGGTTTCATTTGTTTTGTACAGTCAAAGTGACTTGAAAAGAGGGTATGCCTAAATTATTTATTCGGATTCTACAATTATGCGATGTTAATGTATGAAATGTTCCTTACATTACACATATTTGTCTTTTTATGGGAAAATTTGCCCTTGAATGTAAAAAAAACCGATGAGGTCGATCTACCGTGGAAGTCACAATCATGAACACACTGATAGAGGTCGCTCTGGGAAATTCGGTTTCCCCTGCAGATATCGTCATGAACTTTTGTTCTGATGGTATTCCCATCACCAAAGGTGCTTCGTGCACATTCGTGGATTACTCTCTCGTGTTACACGGATGCAATAGCGTGACATGCATGGACGCACCTTCATTTTCTGGCGCGATGGCAACAAAACAATGCTACCAGATGTCATATAGGCACGTATGCGGCTTCTAGTAGACCACAGCATTGTCTTCGGCTTTGTGCCATACAGAGAGCCAATGACTTGGAATCAACTGCTCTATTTCTTTACCTTATGCAACACCGTACCCTATTTCAAGAACACGTCAAGCACGCACACGCCTAGCCCTTATTTGTGGAGTCACGAGTCAGTTTGAAACCGGCAGTAGTGTCATGTAGCAACTTGGAAGCATATTGAGGTGGTGTAGTTGGTATATACTATACTGTGGTCACTATACCATTAAGTCATCGACAATGACGATCAACTTTCCTATTATTTGTCGAAATAAAGGTTCCTTGTCTTTCATCCTGAGGATCTGAGGATGTATCAGTGCAATCTCATAGTATATATTCTGACATTCGATGTGATAGAGAGGATAATTGGGCTTGCATGTCAGCATATGCTCGATTAAGCAAGGTGTACTAACACGTATATTGGTTATTTCTTGTTAAGTAAATATACTGAAAAAAAAGAATATCATATAGCTGGTAATAAGGTCAAGTACGTTAGTACAAGTCATCAACTCCGTGTAGGAATTTTTTATGGTGTGTAGGAGAGAGTGGGAGAGATGAGAGAACAAGGTGGTTATTTCGTGATGGAACCACCCTGTAAGCTAAAATTTAGGAATATGGAACTATTCCTCGTTCATTGTACAAGTTGTTGTTACAAGGATCTCACATACAATTTCTTTTAATATGCATAAATTAAGGAACCACTGTGCAAAAAGAGATTTATGTTAACGATCAAAAGAGATATATGCTAGCCTAAAGATGGGGGTGGTGCGGTTCGAACCTCCGGTTTGTCGAACCAATCCGCAAAAACAATCCTAATGGGCTCCTTCTCTGACCCACGAAGTCGCCTTGGTTAAGGGGATCAAAAACTAGAGAACCAATGGTTCAAGGGGTTTGACCCAACCCTTCGACTTGGCGGCGGTGCGACATAGTGAGCTCTAAGCAAATCGAGAAGGTCTGGCGTCATAAATATATGATATTTAGGACAAGCTATCTAGTTGAAAAATGAACTAACTTGTCCTAAATGCCATGTATTTGAGAATAAAGGGAGTATATGGTATACTGGCGGTCCTCAGGCTACCGGCTCCTAGGCATTTATATTGGCCATCGACACCAGTATTAGAAAAGTGAGGTATGAGAACAAATCGTTTTTGGCATACTGAATTGTGCAATCACTATTTAAATCCACTGGCATGACAGTTAGCAGCTAAAATTAACGGGTGGGATCCAAACATTCGTGTTAATAGACCTACTAAAAATTATCAGCGAGTTCAAATCGCCCTTTCCTGATAATTAGCACAGTTCATACTTAGCAGCAATTAGCTAATAGCCAGTTAAATATTAACACGATAAAATGTTCCTTACACAAACCATATTTGTCTTTTTTTAATGGAAGCTTTTTCCATGGAAGGTGCCAAAACCGACTGAGGTTGATCTACCATGAGTCGCCATCAGGAATAAACTGATATGTCAGTCCGGCACCAAAGTCGTTTATTTACTTGTATCATTTGTATGTAGTAGTTTAAAATAATAATGATCTTTTTTTATTTAGGTGAATTGTACTAACTCATCCAGAATAAAGTCATCCTACTTGATTTATTACTCTACTAGCAGGTATAAGTAAAATGGTTGAACCCTATCATTCAGAATTATCTATGTACCAGTGTTCCTGATAGATACTGTCACAAACTTGCTTCCATCACGAAAGATGTTTGATGCCACTGCTCGTTAATTACTCTCGTGTTACACGGATGGATATGTATCACGCAGGCACCTATACGGGTTCTAGACATCAAAAGAGGCAATGACCTGGCATCATCTCCTGTATCTTTTCATCTTTTCCTAAGTAACAGCCTATTTCGAGAACACGTAAAGCACACCGAATCCTGATTTTGGTGTCCGTTTGGAACCGGCATGTACGTAGCGTCCAGAAGTGTCTTGAAAGCATATTGAGGTGGCGTGTAGTTGGTATACTGTGGTAGGTATACCATTCACTCGTCAACATTGACCAAACACGTTTGCTATTATTTGTCCAAATATTCCTCATCTTTCATCCTGAGGATCTAAGGATGTAGCTGTGCAATCTATATTTTGATGCTCGATGTGATAGAGAGGATTGTTCATGTGCTCCTTAGCAGCTAAGGGAAATGGATGAAAGTGCTAAAATTTAGTATCTTTATGGATTAACCCATCCAAACGGGAAGACTAATGGGAGGGTTAAACTTTAGCCACCCGAAAAGGTGCAAAAAGCATTAGGTAGTGGGTGGAGCTAATAGGTGCTAATAGCTTGTGAAAAGATCGAAGGGGAGAGAAAAAGTAGGAAGATGGGGAGATAAATGGACAAAAGTGATATTTTATGGGCATCAGCTCTATCCATTAGCTATATCTCCAAACAGGAATGCTAATGAGTGGAAGTGCTAAATTTTAGGTAGGCTAAATTTTAGCAATAGCACATCCAGGCTCTAACCCTAATCTTGGTGTCTATCAATTGCTTTGAACATTCGCTGATATTTTGCTTGAACTTTATTCCAAAGGTCTTAGCTGTTCTAGAAAGCATGATTGAACATGTGTGCCATGAGACTATGGTGATGTCTGTGTCTACACTCACAGACTCTACTAGGTTAGTCGAGTTTGGATAGATACCACAACTTTTCATAATCAAATTAATTAATGGAGGAAGGGAGAATTGCCTCGAGAATTCGCCGATATTTTTCTTGAACTGCATTCCGTAGGTCTCATCTGTTCTGGAAAGCATGCATGATTGAACATGCGTGACACGACACTAAGGTGATGTCAGTGTCTGCGCTGAATGGCAGTACTTGCTTAGTTCATTATACAGCGTCCATCAATCATATGTACATCAGCGATACTATCAGCCTAGCAGTGCATTTCTACAATTTTCATTAACCCGACAAGAGAAGATTTAAATCTCTGTCAGTTTACATTCGGACCCTTCTTGCCTGTTGCAAATTTCTGACGTATAAGTCGAAGTCTAAATATGCGTAAACACTTCGATCTCTCTATCCATGAATAGCTATAGAGCTGGATAAAAATCTTAAATTGCCTGTGCTTGAATTTGTCTGTAGTTTGTTTTCCTTTTTACATCAAATTTAATTTTACTTGAAATCTGTGCCATTATTTGTGCCTAGAATTTGTCTGTAGTGAGGATCATCAACATGACCTGGGCACACATTCTTCACAGTTCACACTAAGTTATTGAAGTTGGTTATAAGAATGTATAAATAACGGGTGTAGCTTTCTTTATGAACACCTCGCCTCAATGGTTTCATGCAATCGATTGCATCCAGCCGTCCACACAAAGTTAGTCACCAACAAAGGGCTTGTTTGGGAAGACTTCTACTCACTCCGTCCTAAATTATTCTAAATTAAGATCATTTTGATTTTTTTAACCTAGACATAGCATATATCTAAGTATATATCACTAAGTAGAAAACTGACCTTCGATCCTCCACAAAAATCTCGAAATGAATTGGACCCGGGACTAAAGAAGCTTTAGTCCCGAATCTAAATTTCGTAATCCATGGAAACTACTTTAGCCCCGATTTGTAATAGAAAGCAAGACTGGTTTATGTTACAAATCGGGGTTAAAGTGGTTTCCATGAGTTACTTAAGAAAGAAAGCATATCTTACTCCATCACATGTGATGTGTAGGTGAGATCGTAAGGAAAGATCGCGTGAGGCGTGAGGTCATGGGTTCGAATCCCACGCACCGCGCACGTGCATATTTCGTGTGAAAAATCGTGCAACGTGCACATGTGTGGGAACTTTCCAGTAATTTTTAATATTTTTTAGTGCAATACCAACCGAAACTAAAGGTTGTCTTTAGTCAGGGTAAAAGAACAGACTAAATATAGGGACCTTTAATCCCGATTTGTTAGTCCCGGTTGGAAATTCGAGCTCTTTGTGCTTTTCCAACCGGAACTAAATTCCAATTCTCTACTAGTGTATATAACAAAATCTAAAAATCTATAAAAGTCAAAATAATCTATAATTTAGGACGGATGGAGTAGCAAACTACCTGCTTCTATAGTGCAAGAGAAGCCGGAGCCACTTAACTAAAATAAAAGAAGTGGCTTTACCTGCTCTCAGTTCACTTTCTTCTCCCTGAACTGGTTCATTACTAGAGTGCTGGTACACTTCCAAATCTGGTGAAACCAAATCCAAAACCAGGAGTTATGCCCGAGTTATGCCAAACGGGCCTCAAGTAGTCTTTAATGCAGTACCACATCCACCCCATCTAATTTAAGGATATGAGGAGTTAACCATTACTTTCTCATAGTACAATATACTATTAATTGTAAAAAACAACATAACCTGGAAATACGTATTCAGAAGACTAGTAGTGTTTTTTTGATATATTAAACATACTTGCACAACTGGAATCTTAACTTTTCCTGAGAGTTCTATGGAAGTGAACGACGGATGCATATTCATGTGTATTCCTTTTCTTCTACTAATGGCCCTTGCCTTTCAAGTATCACTTTTCGTCTACTGAATAAAGGTAAAGTCTTTCCTGAGCCATTGCCGAGAGTTAGCATGAATCGAAGGGACCAGAAATTGCTGACCATGAATTACAAACAGAATGATGATAAATTGGTGAAATGACTACTCATCACCGTCGTCGGTAACTTCTTTAAACCTCTAGGCAATTGTGCTAGTTCTTGCTGTGTTATTATTTGAGTTAATGTTGGTCGCAATTAACAAAAAGATTACTTCAAAACAATGTGCATTAATCGAATCTTTTGTTTGTGGATGGAGGTATCGGAGCACAAAGTTCTACTGCATTGATCCTTTATTTATTCCATAACACCATTGTCGTACACGATGTGATCCATGATACATAGGAGAACACAAGTGAACACTGTCACATGGAACGCAAACACCAAGTACACACATGAAGACATGATCGGTGACCAGCCCGCAGCTAGTTTATTTCTCAACGCATAGTACAACAGCACTACTCAAACAAAATTGCAGGCACAACGTACATATACTTATATATGGATCGGTCGATGATGAGCGTGGATATAAGGTAGAGTTGCACTTCCAAGAACGCGCTCCATCATCGCCATCTCTCCTCGTCGGATCATGCGATTGCCCGTGGCTGTGGCGGCACCTCGCCGTTGGAGGAGTTGCATCTCTTCACATTGCTCGCTTGAACCAAGGCCTGCAATTGTCTCCTCAGTTAGATCCTATAATGCATCTACTCCCTCCTAAGATGCAGTTTGACTCGGTGCAGTATCCTACGCTATATTTCGACCGCTAATATATTATATATTTGTAATATCCATATGCATGGCTATAAAATTAGCATTATGGTATGAAAGAGCTTTCAAATATCAATACGATGATATCAAATCAATATAGCATACTCTATAAATTCAAACACCAAGTATTGGGCAAAGATAAAAAAAAAGAATCTTAGTTTTTTTTTGTGTGCCTTCCAAAAAGAAAAGGAGGGAGTTACTCACTAAGTGAAGTCTATCAAGACACGTACCAGGTACATTTGGTTAACAGCTTGGTTGATGGCGTCCATCAACACGGGCGGGTACACGCCGTTGACGCGGTAGGTGTCGTCGTGCCGTCCCGACGCCACAAACACCGGCGGCGGCACCGGCTCCACGCAGGCATCGTCACACTCGCACGGCGGGCAGCCGGCGCCGCCGCCATCGACGTTTCCAGGCGCTGCCACGAGGATCGTCGTCGTCTGCTGCACCGTGAGCTGCATGCTCAGCGTGACGAACGCCGGGGCGACGCTGCTCGGCGAGCCCATGGCCGTCGGCCGCTGCATCTGGTAGCTCGACAGCCACGACAGAATGTACGCCGTCGACGCCGACGCCGGCGACGACGAGCCACCGCTGCTACCCGCCGCCGCGAGGATGCTCACCATCTTGCTGATCTCGACCTCGAAGGCTCCCAGGTCCAGGCCGCTCCAGAACTGGCGAGCCTGCACGAACTCCTCCCACCGGCTCTGGAGCTTCGCCGCCATGGCGGCGCCCACTTCGGCGGTGATGGAGCTGAGCTCCCAGATCTCGTTCTCGACGAAGGTGGTGACCATGTCCAGCACGCCGAACTGGACGATGTGGTCCATCACCACGGGGACGGGGACTCTCTGCAGCGTGGCGGAGGCGGCGGCGGCGATGCCTTCAGCCGGCGGCCTCTGCACCGTCAAGATGGCCTGGATCGTCGGCGGAGAAGCGTCTCCGTATCCGGTGGCGGTGCCGTGGCCGACGACGAAGCTGGCGGTGAGCAGGTGCTGCTTGTCGCAAGCGGCGCCGTCGACGGAGGTCGACGTCGGAGGAACCGCGGGCACTTGGAGGTGGATGATGAAGCTCTTCGCCTCGCCGGCGTAGAGGGCGCCGACGGTGACCTCGCCGGACGCCCTGTCCCCGGCGAGAGCGGTGCTGTAGCCCCCCGACTCAACCCTCTCGACCCTGACCCCGGTCCCGGCGGCGGCTTCGAGGCGGAGGCGCGTGCCAACGGCAGCGACGGCCTTGAGCCCGCTGAGGCAGACGGCGACGGCGCCGGCGATGCCGTCGACGTTCCGGTCGTCGACGAAGGAGTAGGTGCCGCCGGATTCCTCGGCGACGGCGAGCAGCGCCTTTGGGTCGTGCGCCGCGCCCACGCCGATCGTGTGCACGACGGGGTGGTTCTTGAGGAACTCCCGGGGCAGCTTGCTGAACCTGCTGCTCTCCTTCGTGTCCGTCACCAAGATGATGAAGCTCGCGCGGCTGCTCGAGCTCGCCGGAAGTTCCGAAAGCATCTGAAAAAAAATTTCAGTGAAGATCAGCATGTGTACATGGCAATGGCATCTTCTCCGTCGTAACATATGAACATGTTTTTTCGATAAAGGAACACGGCATGAACATTGCATTGGTACCTTGATGGCCTCCTTCAACCCAGAAGCTTGCTGAGAATGGCCATCACGGGGCTGTAGCTTGTTCACTGAGCTTTCTGCATGACGCCGGCCATCACGGATGTCGAGAAACCCGGTGGCAGTCTCTCCGAAGAGCCGGTTGTTGGCCGGCCCGACGACGGCAAGACGGTCGTCGTCGTGGAGCTGCCTGATGATGAACAGGACGGCCTTCTTCACGGAATCCAGCCTGCTCGCCGTGCCGCCGCCGACGTTGAGCACCACGGCGAGGTCGATGGGGACCCGCCCATGGTGACCCGCCGCCGGTGGCGCCTCGAGGCGCACCAGGACCTGGAAGTCTTTGTTTGTCTGGCCCCGTGGGATTTGAGGGAAGATTGGGGTGGTTGTCAATTTCACGGTCTCCGCAGTACCGGTGGTCGTGGCCTGCACATTCGTACATGATGCGTAGATCAGATCAGCAAAGGTTCACATCAACAAAATTATGAAATTCTTATAAGCAAGTAATGTTTCGTTGGATTGTTTTCATCTTGAAATGATCGATCAATAACATCAAATATGAGGTTAGTGCAAACTACAAAGTAGATGCTGCCAAGTTGGTTATTTTTGTTTTTGAGGAAATGGATGTTGCAAATTTGTCATGTTCATTTCGGATCTGAGTTCGTTGTCTAATTTTGAATCGTTTCAGGGACAATCATTTGAACAACAATAAATCGTGTGTTTCCTGCAGGCAAAGCCTGTGAAGAAGAAAATCTTGACATCAATATATCGATGATGAATTTGGAAAATATGAAACAAATTATTAGTTGGAAAAAAAACAAAGGGATAAATGTCATCATAGGAATGATCAAATATGATGATTGCTGATTTTCACATCAGGAAGAAAAAAAACCAAATTAGCGTGAAGCAAAAGAAACACGTATGAGCATCAAGATATGCAAGGTTAAAAAGTTAACCTCTGACAGCAGGAGTGTGCAAAGGAGGCACGCCAATGCTGCTGACACACCCATCATGTAATTTTTCTTTTTCTATGTAAAAGTATGGAACTAGTGAATCTACAGGTGATCTATGTTTCTTTGATCTTGCTTGTGTTGTCTAAGAAGCTGGGCTTCTGCATCGAGTGGACACCTTATATAGCAAGCTAGAGCCAGGCAATCATTGTCATGCATCTCATCTTCCGGGGCGTCTGCCTCACCCCCCGAGCCCGCCCACGTCGCCCTCATTTGGCGTCCAACGGATTGATGAGATCCGGCTGTTCACAAGCACCCAGGCAGGCACGTTGAATTTTGCAAAAATTCCCTTCAGTTCTCTGCTAATCGACTTTGGGTTCAGAAATGCTCGTCGCCTGCGGTAACCACTGCACGTTCGGTTTCTTTGCGGCACGCCCCTCTATTCCAAAATATTTCAACACCAAGAAGAGAAAATTCCGATTTCATGTCACTTTTGCAAAAAAAACCCGTCGACCATTTTTAGAAGAACCCCCACTGCTCCACCACACCTGTTAACCGGACGGGCGGCTGGCCCCGCCACCCCCTCCCATTTCTCTCTGCGTCTTCTCCCGTTGTCGCTCCTCGCTACCATCGGCTTCTGGCACCGCGCGGCTTGCTGTCGCTTCCCCCTTCTCCATTTCTCTCCATCCTCGTGACCGGCGCTCGATCCCCACATCGCCGCCGCACCAGGGAGCGTCCCTTGCAGCCCATCCCGTATCGCGAGCAGCCCTTACACCCTAACCCTAGTCAGCATAAAACCATGAGGAAAAATATTATGTGCGTCCGCTCCAAATCTGACTCTGTGCACTTCTCGTCCCATCTTGCCACTCCATACATATAAACACAATTGGTGAGTAAAAAAATCAAAGTATGGTTGAGATTGGTGAGATGAAACACCTGTCATACATTGGGGGGGTTGGAGCTATGAAGGAACTTACACCGGTGTTTGCATTGTATTTTTTTGGATACATAGCACAAATACAGACGCTCGCACTCACCCTTATGAATAGAAGCACACAACCCGCCTCTCAGAGATTGAGATTGACAAAATCAGTACAGGTGCCTCATATACACAAAAAAACCCAAAAATAGAGGGGATGTTTTTCTGTTGAATTCCTTGAAGGAGTTAGCTCCATAAGATAAGATTATGCCATTCATATATCCTTTTAAAGTTTGCACCTAGAATTATGGCTTAAGTAGGGGTTGGTTAGCATCTAGAGAGAGATGCCTGGTTTGGCTACATAGACATAAAACCAGCAAAAAAATTGTGGCCAACCTATCCCGATTGAGCAGCTCCATAGGCGCCACACCAAAAATCAACGGGGAGTGTTTTGCTCCTGAATCACTTGAAGGTGTTAGTAGCTCCATAAGGTAAAATTATGGCATTCATATATCCTTTTAAAGTTTGCACCTAGATTTATGACTTAATTATGGTTTAGTTTGCATGTAGAGAGAGGCGCTTTGTCTGGTCATTTAGACATACGATTAACACAAATTTGTGGCCGAACTTATTACTTGTTACATCCACACTAGAAGTAGAAGTATAAGTCTTCGGAATTATTGTATCAATTTATATGAATTGAAAGTACAAGTCTTCACAAAAAAAAATTGAAAGTAGAAGTCGGCTCATGCGGCAGCGCGCGCCAACAGCACAAATAGATCCAACGTCCACTGATTTGGCAAATAAAAATAAGATTAGGTGTGCTCAATTCTCGAACTCGAAGCACAAAGTGATGTGGACGTACTTGTTACATACACACCGGTAGAGAAACGACTTTTGATCCTTGGATATATATCTCAATCGTTTTTGGACCCGGGACTAAAAGAGCTTTAGTCCCGGGTCAAATTCTCACCATCGATGGCCACCTCTGACGGGATCTTTAGTCCAAGTTGGTAATATCAAATGGGACTAAAGAGCTCCATTTAGTCCCGGTTGTAATGGCTAGTAAACCTAGAAGCATCAAGGAGAATCTGGTGGGGCGTTTAGTACCGGTTGGTAACACCAACCCGGACTAAAGACGTCACGACTAGTCTCGGTTGGTGTTACTAACTAGGACTAAACATTTAGTCTCGGTTGGTGTTACCAACTAGGACTAAACATTTAGTCTCGGTTGGAACTCCCGGTTGGTAGTTCCAACCATGACTAGATGATGCTCTTTAGTCCCAGTTGGAAACGCCCAGCCTATAAAATTCTCTTCTTCCTCCCCAAGCCCAAGCCACTCACACACAGAGCTCGGGCTCTCCTTCTCCATGGCGACTTGGCAAGCTTAGGGAGGTGCTACCGATTTGTTTTTCATCATTTTCATGGGGATTTCACTCATCCAAAGTGTTGTAAAGATTAGCTACTTCATCCTTCCTTCATTTATCGTTATTATGCTTGGTTTTATGCTTTAGAATAGAGAAAAATGAGTTTTTTAGAATGAGGGAGAATGGACAGGATTTTTTATTTATATATGTTTTTGAGATAGAATTTGATGGATAGATAGCTTGCTTATTGTTATATATGATTCATATTAGATAAAGAACTTGATCAATATTCGGTATGGGAAAAAATAGAGTAAATGTGTTGTTAATATTTAGTCCTTGCAATAAAATTGAGGTAAATAAATAGTCCTTGCAATAAAATTAGGTAAATAAATAGTTTGCATGTTAAATTAGAGTGACATGCACTGGTCAACTTAATGCTAAAATTATGGAACAAGATAACAAAGATAGACTAAAGACTACAGACGCTCCACATTGGACTTCACGGAGTCAAGAATCTAATAATAATGGTAGAACAGAAGAACTTCAAGTCCACAAACTATGGCTGAATATGATAAAAGAATTTGAAATAGTTTTCCAAACGCTTTTTGGAGCCACATTCTCATAAAAGAAATAATAGAAGTCTGGTGGCCCAATAGCCTATTCAGGCAGAGATTTGTAGACTGAGCTTCACCCATTAGCTTTTGGTTCGTTTTGGCTTGCCAAAATGGGCCATGCTCATGAACAGGTCTTTTACCTGGACAGGCTATTGTGTGCCACTATACTTCTATTATGAAAATCTGGCACATGCTCCAAAAGATGTTTGGACAATTATTTCAAGATTCCTTTATGATATTCAGCCAAAGTATGTGGACTTGAAGATCTTCTGTTCTACCATTATTTTCTTGTACTCGAGGAGCGGAGGTGACTCTCCATAGACTTCGAAGAAAATTGAGTCATGTGTAGAGATGGCTTCGAGGAAGAAAATTTTGCTACGTTGTACCATTATTTTAGGATTATTGACTACGTGAAGTCTACTATGGAGCGTCTATAATCTTTAGTGTGTATATATCTTTAGTGTCTTTTTTCAGAATTCTAGCATTTTTCTTTTTGTCGATCTAGTGAATGATATGAAGGTTGATTGGTGTAATTTTCATGTGAATTGTTTTTATCTTTATGAAGGTTGATGAGTGTAAATTATCAATATTAATCAAATTCTTTATCTAATACGAAGATCTATGTCCATTTTTCAAATAATATGATGCAGATGGACCGACAATGGATGTACAACGTGGACAGACGAACCAAGGAGTTTGTTGATGGCTTGCATTAGTTTCTCAAAGTGGCCAAAGCCAACAAGCCAGAGAAGGGATTCATATGTTGTCCATACTTCCAATGTAGTAACAAGAAGGATTGCTCTTCCTAGGGGACTCTTCACAACCACTTATTTAGATATGGTTTCATGCCTAACTATTTGGTTTGGACCAAGCACGGCGAAAGAGGGGTTATAATGAAAGATAGCGAAGAAGAGGAGGATGATAACAACATTCCGGACTGGGCTGCAAGCCAAGCTTCTATAGATACTAAAATAGGCGAGGCTGATGAAGAAGAGTTTGCAAAAGACAACCCTATTGATGATCTTAGTAAGGTGCTATGAGATGCACAGAAAGACTGCAAAACTAAGAAGGAATCAGAAATGTTGCAGCGATGATAGCTGATCAAAAAAATTGTTCTACCCAGATTGCAAGCAGGGGCATAAAAAATTTGGTACCACACTATAAATGTTGCAATGGAAGGTAAAAAAGGGTGTGTCCGATGCGGCATTTCAGGGGATATTGAAAATTGTAAAGAACATGCTTCCTAAGAATAATGAATTGCCATCGACAACATATGAAGCTAAACAGGTTGTTTACCCTCTGGGATTGGAGGTTCAGAAGATACATGCATGCCCTAATGACTGTATCCTCTATCGTGTTGATGAATACGAGAAATTGGATGCTTGTCCTATCTGCGGAGTGTTGCGGCATAAGATCAGGCAAGATGATCCTGGTGATGTTGAGTGGCAGCCTCCCAAGAAGAGAGTTCCCGCGAAGGTGATGTGGTATTTCCATATAATACCACATTTGAAGCATTTGTTCAAAAACAAGGTGAATCCTAAGCTGATATGATGGCACAAAGAAGAACGTAAGCAAGATGACATACTGAGACACCCCGCTGATGGGGCCCATTGGAGATCAATTGATAGAGCATTCCCAAACTTTGAAAGGGATGCAAGGAACATAAGGTTTGGTTTAAGTATGGATGGATTCAATCCATTCGGTGCGTTGAGTAGTGGTCATAGTACTTGGTCTATGACCCTATGTATGTTCAACCTTCCTCCTTGGCCGTGCATGAAGCTGAAGTTCATTACAATGCCGGTGCTTATCCAAGGCCCAAAACAACCCAGCAACGACATTGATGTGTATCTAAGACTGTTGGTTGAAGAAGTTTTACTACTTTGGAATGAAAAAGGTGTACATGTGTGGGATGAGGATAAACAAGAGAGCTTTGACCTACAAGCATTGTTGTTCATAACCATCAATAATTGATCTTCGCTAAGTTACCTTTTAGGACTCACAAACAAGGAATATCAGAGTTGCACCCACTATTTAGATGACATAGACACCATTTGTTTGAAACAATATAGGAAGGTCGTATATATGGGTCATTGTCAATTTCTTCCTGCTAACCACCCATTAAGAAAGAAAGGGATGCATTTCAAAGGGGTGCCAGACCATTGTAAAAAACCTGCACACCATATGGAAAGTGTGTATTTGAGATGATAAAGGATGTAAGGGTAGTCTTTGAAAAGGGTCTTGGTAGCAAACCTGTTCCGAAAGAAGTCTATATTTTGGAAGCTACCTTATTGGGAAATTGTAGAGGTCCACAACGCAATAGACGTGATGCATCTAACTAAGAATCTTTGCGTTCTAACTAAGAATCTTTGCATGAACATGCTAGGCTTCCTGGGTCTATATGGGAACTCAAAAGATACATTGGGAGCATGACAGGACCTAAAACGTATAAAGCAACAAGATGACCTACATTCGGAAAAGGGAGATAAAGGACAACACTAGTTAGGTCCTGCCAGCTACACTCTTAGCAAGGAACAGAAGGATAGCATGTTTGACTTCATGAATAGTATCGGTTCCGTCTGGGTACTCCTCGAATATAAATCGAATAATAAATATGAAAGAAAAGAAGTCATTGAGTTTTATGTTGAGTATAAATGGAAGCATCGCCAAGGGATATGGAATAGAGGAGGTCATTGAGTTTTGTGTTGATTTTATTGACTCGATTAATTCGACTAGGGTTCCAGTATCACGCCACGAGGGGACATTATGAGGAAAGGGCACCCTTAGAAGGAAATCAAGTTTGAGCAATGATAGTGATTTGTTCCATAAAGCACACTTCAAAGTTCTGCAACAATCATCCTTTGTGGCTTCGTATATCGAGGAACACAAGTAGATTCTATTTTCCCAATACCTGACGAAATCCGATGCCGGGATTATACGTCATCACATGGATACTTTTCCCTCTTGGTTGTGTCAACACCTTATGGGTAACTCTGCGATTCATGAACAATTCACTTGGTTAGCTAGGGGACCTTCTAGCACAATCATGAAATTCCAAGGTTACAAGATAAATGGTTATACATTTTACACAAGAGCCAAAGACCTAAAAAGCACCAACCAAAATAGTGGTGTCCGTATAGATGCATAGACAACAACGGGAACAAGGACTCGTATTATGATTTCATAGAGGAGATTTGGAAACTCAAATACGGACCACTGAACATCCCTCTATTTCGTTGCCAATGGGTGAAGCTGATTGGATCAGTATGGAATGACAATAGTGGACCTCACAAGACTGGATACAATGATGAACCATTCATCCTTGCCAATGATGTGCATTAGGTTTTCTATGTGAAGGATATGTTTGGCAAACCCAAGAAAAATTTAGAAGACAAAGAAAAACCATGGGAGCCAAAGCGCCACATAGTTCTTATAGGTAAAAGAAAAATTGTGGGAGCTGAGGACAAAATAGACCACTCAGATGATTATGATCCATTCACTGTCAAAGTTGACTCAAGCATCATGCTAGCCAAAGAAGAGGCTCCGTACTTACGCTGCGATCATGACCAAGGAACTTTCGACAAGAAAAAGCTTTTTAATGTTACATTGTAATGCACTATATATGGTGCACCTTTATGTAATGCTCTACGGCCATCAGAACCTTTCAATTATATTATAATGCTCTATGGTGAAACTTTATTGATCAACCTTTATTCGATCAATATTAAGAATGTTAACTTAATCAAATACATCAATTGCATTTTCGTGTGTTGAAATTATTTAATTGAAGAGTTTTTTGATCAATTGATGCATTAAAATAATTATTTTAAAAACTTAATAAACTAGTATAGAATAAATGACTAAGTCAAACTTATTTTAAATATACTTGCTAATTTAATATATTTTTGCATGTTCAAAATATGTAATTTTTTATTTTTCTTTAAAAACACCATTTAAAACAATTGAAAACATAAATAAACTAAAACTACAAAACCAATTGCAGCATAAGGGGAAACGAAAAGGGGGGGCCTTTAGTCCCGGTTGGTGGGTTCCGGTTGGTATTACCAACCGGGACTAAAGGGGTGGGAGTATATATCCAAGCCCCTTCCCCCTCCTCAGGACTTAGCCTATTTCACAATCGTCGTTGCTTCCGTCGCCCGCATCGCCACCAGCGCCACCATCATCTCCTCTGTGGGCGTACCCCTCGACCTCATCATCGCTCCTATCGGCGTCTTCTCCGCGGCACCACCCTGGCGCCTCCCCCGGAACCTCGACGACGCCTCCAGCGCCCCCTAGCAGCAGCACCCCCTCCCCACCGGCCTCCGCCGCCGCCGTCCCTTCGCCTAGGCACCCCGGCTTCTCAACCGCACCCTCCTCCCCGGCGGCGCCCTCCTCCTCATCCCGGTGTCGAAGAGAGCCGCCCCCGACACCACCGCTAGCCGAATCGAGCTCCATCAGCGCTATACCGCCATCCCCCGACCCTGCACACCGGCCCGCTCATCCCCGACACCCCCCTGCGATGAGGTACGGGAGCGCCGCCTCCAACCGCGGCTTGCTGAGGCAAGCCACATTTTTTATTTCATAGAAATTAGAATAGAAAATTAGATAACTTAGAAGAATTGTATAAATTAGAATAAATCAATAGAAAATTAGTATAAATTAGTTTGAATATTTAGAAAAACTGTATAAATTAGTTTAAATACGAAAAAATTGTGTAAATTAGATAAATAATATAAATTAAGTTTCAGTGCTTAGAAAAATGCTCAATATACTAGAATTAAAATTAGAACAAATGCCCTAGACAATTAGTGGAAATTAGTACAAAATAGTATAAATGCTTAAGAAATTAGTACAAATCATTATAAATGCTTAGGAAATTATTAGAAATCACTATAAATGTTTAGGAAATTAGTACAAATTAGTATAAATGCTTTGAAAAATTGTTATAATTGCTTAGGAAATTAGTAGAAATCACTATAAATGCTTAGGAAATTAGTACAAATTAGTATAAATGCTTAAAAATTAGTACATTTCAATCATTTGTATATTTAGTAGATTGTGTATTTCAATCTATGATTACGTGTGTGTATAACTAATGTCATTATTAGTTGAGATGGCATATGAAGAGGATGAAAGGTATATAATGGAGTAGATTATTGCTGGCGGTAGTTGCTCAAATATTCCAAGAACCTACACCGAGGATGAGGGTAGTCAGGCGAACATGTTCCTCAACATGTCTGGTGATGGCGATGAAGAGCCTGAGCTCAGCATTGATGACAGTGTGGAACCAAACATTGTCATGATGGAAGGTTCCGGTGAGGTATATTTTATTTTCATTATTTTACCTCATCTATAACTTCATATTCATTATTACTATATACTAATTAACAAATCTTGAACAAAGATAATGGAGGGAAGGCTTCACATCACCAAAGTGATAGAAGAGGGCCAGCCAATTGCTCCCAAAAAAGTCGCTAGAAAGTTCATGAGTCAATGCGGGGCTATTGTATTAGACAACATGCCCATCAGCATTCGAGAATGGAAGGGTAAAAAAAATGAACCATATGTGCTCCCACAGACACAGAAAGATATGTTGTGGGCAGATATCAAGAAACACTTCACACTTCCTGACGACATCGATGAAAAATTTGTGAAAGACTGGACACTCAAGAAGATGGCAGCCCAATTTCAGACCTTCAAAAAGAATCTGGATGCCAACTATATTAAGAAGGGCTGAACTCCAGATTTGAATGACTGGCCAAAGTAAAGAGATCACTGTAACTCATTTCTGGAATACAAGAGGAGTGAAGATAGTGCAAACAGGGTTTGTGTCAACTCAGGCAATGCCCAGAATAAGGAGTACCATCATCGTCTGGGGCAAGGTGGTTATAGGAGTGCAATTCCCAAATGGAGAAAGATGGAACAAGACCTAATTGATCAAGGTATCAAACCAGCGACTATTGAATGGCCCGATCGATCAAAGAATTGGTATTACGCTCACGAAGGCACCTTTAGCCATGCGGACGAGACACTTATTTTCAAGGAAACAATACATGAGAAGGCCCTCAGGCTTATCAAAAACATTGAAGATTCTAATGCGGGAATGTTCAAGCCTGATAGAGAGAACGATGAGCTAACTTTGGTGCTAGGGAATCCCGAACACCCAGGACATTGCCGAGGCTTCGGGTGGTTCCGTGGAAGTTTGCTTTCCGTAGGGACATTGACACGTACAGAAGCCGGAAGAGAAGAAAGGAACAACAAGAGGAGAGGTGGCGGCGCATGTTAGAAGCTAAAGTGCATGAACACGATGTAAGAATGCAGGATGAAATTAATCAGTAAGTGGCCCTGACAGTTACTGAGATGGCCCAATCTAGAGCACTACCGGATCCTAATGTCGTCATTAGCCCTTCTCAACACCGAAGCAGCTATGCTTCCACAGGGTCCCGATGAGAACATGCTAAGCTTACCCGTGGTTATGTAGGACAACCAACAGTACCCTGTGGATGACATCACTCAGCGCACCTCATGTGAGTTGTATAGACCATTTGGCAACCTCACTATTAAGATATACATATATATATATATATAATATACAATTGTCTAAATTTATCCACGCCTTGGGAGTTTAACAACTTCTTTATTTCTCCTATATGTACAGGTGCCGTACGGAAGTGCTTTACCAATCTTGCCAGGGTAGACTCGCCATGGCATGGTGATTCCACCTGGCTACTCCAGCATTGGGGTGGAGCAGATTTGTGATAGTCAATATGAAGGCCTAGAGCTCGAGTTTCCGGGAGGTGACAGGGAAAGGACACTAGGAGATGCACTTCATGGTATCATTCTATGGCGCGAACGTTACATAATCATCCCTAGCCAGGAGGCATCATTTCTTTCCATAGATCCCCCGCAGCCACCATCTCCTTAGAACTCAAGATCGTCATCTCTAGCACATCCACGTCCAGGACCGTCGTCACCACCGAGAACATCGTATCTATGGCAAAACCGCCCCAATTAACTTAGCTAAAGCATGATTAAGTCGCCTAACACGTGATCTTGTGCTTTAATCAAGTTAACTTGGCAGTCCGTCGAATTTCATCCGATAAACCACTATTCAGAACCGAGATAGCAGAGCTCACACGAAGGTGAGCGGTTCCAGAGAATGCAACAGGTCACCCAACTTGAACAAGTGCATTAATTTCTTACAACACTGGTTCGAAAACCAACAAAGTTTTACAGAGTTCTTAAGCAGCGGAAAAGATAAACTAGCGGAAGCTAGCGCCGGGGTCGGATGTCACTGATGAGACCGATCAGGACATCACTGATCCCTGTCCTCGCCGTCCAAGGAGGGATCCCACTCGACTGTCCACCCAGGTGGAAGCTGGGGAGGCCAAGTGCCAACAGCAGCGTACTCAGGAGCTTCAACAACACTTGAAAGATGTGCCACAAGCAAGGCTGAGCAACTATGCTCAACAAGACTTAACCGACCGATGGGAACTACTCCACCAACTTCTAGACATGCAAGGCTTTTTGGCTAGGGGGTTTTGCTTTGCCAAAAGCGCCTACAGTGGGTCCTTACTTTCAATATTTTAGCTTCCAGTTCTAAGTTCATTTACCAAACTAAGTCAGCAGCTATACTAAACAAGCAAAAGTTTCCAAGCAGTTTATGACAAGCATCCAGGTTAACATCACCATCAAGTTCCATTCTTACTCAGTGTAGCATAGCGATCAAGCAATCCCAAACTATGAGAGGTAGACGAATTGATTCAAATTTCTTAACCATGCATGGTGAACCTAATCTCACGACATCCGTGCACCATGAAGGTCGCTTCCTTTGTGGGCCGTCCCCATCAATTCCCAGGCGCGCATCAGGTCCAAACTTCCCTTGGCATGCAATGCTCCACAGTCCCGACCTCTTGCCGTACTGTGACCGCACTTCTACCTACATGATGCACCATGGGAACCTTGTTCCAAGGACAGCTGGGGTATAAGCCACGCCCTAGTTCATTCAGGTACTAGGCTTCCCCATCCCATACAAGGTATGAGATTAGTACTTTCAAACACTTCATCACGAACACCAACTCTTTCCGACTTTAACCAATTTCATGTAGACAGATGGGGCAATCCACCGACCACCAAAATAGTTCATAGAGCCCTGCCCCGTCCATCGTCCTTATAGTTATAACAAAAGGAGAAAAGGAGTGCAAGCAACTCCTATAGCTCGCGAGTGACAGGGAATCACTCGACTTTTACCGAGTCCTGTTTAAGCATTGCAACTACTCGGCCTATCATACTAGTGTTCAGATCAAAGGGAACTAGGTCAGGCATCTATGGTTCCAAACAACTCCTGTACGTAAATGCACATACATACAATAGAAGGCATGCGCAAGTTTAGAGAGACTGGGTTATGCTCCAGGGCTTGCCTTTGAGTGGGATGGAAGCAAACTGGTCTTCAGCATTCTCGGGCTCAGCTCCTGCAGGCGGCTCAGCTACAACTCTATCTTCGGGCACCGGGTGCAGCTCGTAGGTGCCATCGGCGAGGTTCAGCTCTACACGAAATGCAATGCAAGGGTGAGACACTTAGACGGTTATTTCAACAACACTTGCAAGGATTAGTCCAAAAACTGTAGCAACTACAGGAAAAGTGTGAACCCACTTTATTGGATTCTACTCGGGAAGAGGATTCCAACCCAAGTGATTTCACATTTTTCTGATTTTTCCTCGATTTAAGATGAATTTCCCAAGCTTCTGTTGATTTAGATCAAGATAAAAGAGTCGGATTGGGAAAAACTTACAATCTTACCCTTAGACCTAGGGAATAACTATACTGGGGTCCTTAGACTTAACGCAGAGGAGTACCCAGAAATTTTACCCTTGGTAAAAAGAAAAAGACACATCCGAGTCCTCGGGCGAAACAGATAGGGTCAGGCGAAACAGATAGGGTCGGGCGAAACTGGAAGGGGTCGGCAGCTCACCTTTGGTCCTACTGATGAAAACTTGGGGTCGGAAAGAAGCAAGGTTAGGCGGAACGGCGAAAGGCGTTAAGTTTTTGGGGGCGGTGAGGTCCGGCGGCGATGGTGCTTGTTGTGGACAACAAACAAGCTCTAGCACTGCGCGAAGGAAGGCGAAGCAGCTGGCGGGGTGCTGAGCAGAAGGGGAGCTCCACAAAGAGCTCAGGTGGCGGCACTTGCGCGTGAAGCAGAGGAGTGTGTGGCGGAGAGTGCGTTGGAGGAGAAACCAAGCAAGCAGTGTGGCAAGGGCAGTGGTGGCGAAGGAAACTCCGGTAAGAGGCTTCGATACCCTTTTTATAGCTGCGCAGATGTGATCGAGCTCGAGCGACGCGAGGATAAGATTGAGGGAGAGGAGGAGTGCTCTGTCTCGGCGGCGATTGGCCGGTGTCTCCATTGGCCGGAGAAGCGGAGCTCTGGGGACAGGATCCTACAGCATTGGGCAAGGAAGATAGCGCTAGGCAAGCGCGGTTTTGCCAGGCGGAAGGATTGGCGGGGTCAAGCTTGTGCCTGGTCGTGTCAAGCGCCGGATTGGGTGCGACAACTTGGTACTGGCGGACAGGAGGGAGGGAAGAGCACTGCAGGAGAGGGCGCTGCAGGAGAGAGAGGTGACCGGGCGAGCGATGCAATGCGAGCATGCGTGGGGCCAGTGGCTCTGCCGAGGCACACTACTGGCGAGGCGGGGGAAAAGAGTTGTCATTGCCTGCGCGGCAATTGGCGAAGACGGCGGCATCGCGGGGTGCGCGCGTAGGCAGCGCGACTGAGGTGTGACGGGAGGGTCGAAAGGCGTTGGGGCACACGGCCGGGGATTTGGGTAAGGCAATGCATGCGGGAGGCGAGGCAGTACTAGCACGGCATCGGCCAATCTTTAATCGCAGCGGCGGGTAGTGTGCCTGGCGCTACTAGCACGGCATCGGCCAATCTTTAATCGCAGCGGCGGGTAGTGTGCTTGGCGCGGCCGGTGAGGTCTCGGGCGAGACGAGACGGGGCTGAAGGGTCCGAAGGGCGCTTCTGCGTGTGATTGGGAAAAAGGCGTGTTGATCCATCTTGTTGCGGCCAGCGACTGGGCGAGGTGGCGCTCGCCGGTGAGGTTGCGCCACGCAGCGGCGGGGCTCTGAGCGGGGCGCACGCGCGCTCTGGTGCTCTTTGTCCGATAGATCTGCGGAATCCCTTTTTGGGCCCATCTTCCCGCCTCTGGGTCTCCCCATTTCCAAACTGCACCACTTTGACTCCCTTAACAAGAGTTGTAGTACTTAGTCCAAGGAAAACTCGGGTAACTAGACCAAGTTCAAAAACATAGTGAATTTGGAGATCCAGGGCCCCAAAGTTTGGAGGAACACTAGTTTCGGGACTTAGAGAAAACAACAGTTTGGCTGGGTTTCAAGGGTCGGGGCCGATTTGAGCTGCATATTTGGGAATCTTCGGAGGCGAATTGGATCAAGGTCCAATTAACAAAGTTGTAGCAGGGACTTTGTTCTCCAACTTCCATAAAGAGGTTTCTTGACGTTCTGCTCAACTTCCCAAAGATAAACCTGTCCCAAGGTGCGAGGTTGGGCTGAAAACCAGACTTAGCCGGTATAGCTCACGAAAGGCTGAGTCAACTAGATTAGGGGATGTGTCTCAAGATTATCATCATCTCCAGCACCATCGAATCCGGGAGGTGCAAGCGACGATGACCAAAACACCCCTTTCCGATCATCGTCTACAGCGCTGGGACTAAAGTCCGATGCGAGCAAGGAAACTACAACAGCTCTCAAGAAGTCGTGACCACCACCTTCCAAGCCAAAGCAACCAAAGGTGAAAGAATCGAGGAAGAAAACAAAGAAGTCTGAACCTATTAAGAAGCTAACAAGTGATATGACTTATGAGGAATTAGAGGCATCACAAGCATATCTAAGGGAGTGGTTTGAAAAAATAGTTGCAGAAAGAAAGCGAAGGAGTTGGAGCCTAAGCCAGTATATCCAACCAAATTAAAGTTTTTTATTGGCCTTAAAAAAGAAGTCAAGAAGATGTTACAATCAAATTATGACCATTCATTAGTTAAGTCTTATCGGAAGAACAAATAAGGAGAGTCGTCATCCAGTTGTACTGTCCCCTAGCTCGAGCAGCAAAATCAGCAAGCAGATAAAGACACTCTAGCTATAGCAGCTATGCCTTTAGAACAACAAATCAAGGTCCATAAGTTTATGGAAGATATAGGTCTCTCGCTTGCTGAAGTTCTAGGATGAGCCGAACTGCCACCTTCAGAAAAGACTGTACCTAAATGGCCCTTCAAGTTAGGCAAGCATTTAGTTAGGCCTGAATTGGTACGGAATCTCTCAACTAAGATGTGTGCAATTACTCCACACCTCACCTTCCATCGTCACCTATGGCATGAGCCCGATGCGGACGTGGATGCAAATGCAATTGATATTTGGAGAAATTGTGGCTTAGCGCAAGACCGCGAAGGCGCAGGCCCAAGGCTGTAGAGCTGCCACCATGACTTGTCCTCCAAGCTTCCACGGGCTGCAGCAAACTACGAATCGGTGAGTCCATCAGAAGCATCATGCATTTGGATGAAGTATAAATACATTATAGTAGTAATTACATTATGAAGTATAAATATATTTTTATTATTTGTATCTTGGAAATATATGCCACCATTTGTTTTCTCACAAGGGTCTCGTAAACTTAGATATGGATCAGGATGCCAGTTCCATGCATGCACAGTAAGCCCTGCCAACTCTTATTCGTACGTCCTATAGCGTCTGCTAGAATTTTGTCTTTTAAACAATTATAAATAGTACTGGAAAATTGACTATTAGTCCCAGTTGGTAGGCCACAAAGCCCTCGAAAAATCATCCAGCATAAATTTTTCGAGACGAAAGGGAGGGTCTTTAGTCCCGGGACATTCAACTAAGACTAAAGGGGCAGCCACGCCAGGCACGGCACGAGCGCCTTTAGTCCCGGTTGGATAGTTGGTTTTTCCAACCAGGACTAAAGGGCATCCATGCATGCGGATGCATACGTGCCTGCATGGCGCATGCACGCACCCCATTAGTACCCTTTTTGTATTTAAGACTTTTTTAGTAATGCAATCAAACTAGTATTTATACAAATCAAACTAGTATTTAGACAATTACTATATATATACAATTCTTAGTATAATATACAATGCTTATCATATTATACAAATCAAACTAGTATTTATACAATTACTATGTATACAAAAATTTGTCCTGATCATTCCTAGGATCCTCCCATCGAGGTGTTGCTCCGAGCATCTAATGCTCGTCCGTCATAATGAAATTCTCTATGTGGATTTATCACCTCATCCAAAACGAATCCTATGAGACCTTTACATATTGCCCCTATTCTATCCTTCTCCAAGATGCTATATTGAATATTCCACATCTATAATTTGGAAATATGTGAATGTTACATGAACAATTAAATATAAGGAGCTAGAAAATAATTAACTATTCATAGTTTTATTTTACGTACTTTCATCTCATGCGGCGTCATCACGGCCTTGGGTCCCACAAAACTGTACATGTGCTCACAGACATAGTATCCACATAGATTATTCCCGGGTTCCTATCTTAAGCACTTCAGTGGAGAAAAAAATAAGTTATGAAATATTTGTGTTATAGAATATACAAAATGTGCAAACTTCATACGTACTGGGAAGTCTGTTTTGAATGTAAGTTTTTCTTTGAATGGACCATTGTGTTTCTCGAGGAATTGTTTCCATGCGCTGCGGATTAAAATAATGAGATACAGTGTTAGGTGAAAATTTAGGAAATAAACTTTTGCATAGAGATAAACGTCCAGAATTTTTACAAGTTTAGCATGTCATTAAGGTCTTGGTAGTCCGTCGGTGATTTCCTCAACGAATCGAACACAGTGATGTGGTTTCTATCAATCTCAATTATTGTGGAAACTGTGTATGTAAATGTTCATATTAGAGCTAACTGTTGGCGCTTAAAGTCAGCCAATTGACCCTCAGCGTCGGACACATGACCTGGGATAATCTTCTTAGCTCTTGTTCGGGTGATTGCCCTGGTACGGTTCGCGCGGCGTGCCAGCCAATCTGACCTGTTGATTGGCAAGGAAGAAAATGTGTCAAATTCCAGGGGTTCTGATCGGCTAAAGCTTCCGATCTCGAAAAGCGTATCAGCGAATCGGCCGGTTTGCTATATGAAGATAATCGGCTATAATACAGTCGACAATCACATAGCGATTGCAAAGGAAACTACTAGAGTAAACTAGACAAGGCTACGAAAGCAACACTTGAAACAGATCTAATCGGCTATATGATAACGATAAATGAAAATAACAATAACAAAGCTGACAGTTCAAATCCCAAGCTGGATAACTGGTGATAAAAACTAGAACAACAGATAGAACCTATAATTCTAGTAAATATCGATAACTTGTGAATAAATCTAAACGAAACAACAACGATGCGCCCGAAGTTAAAGCTTAGATATTACTCGATAAACAGAACTTACAGAATCGGCCGGAGATCGTGTCGATGCAGCCCTGCCAGCCGTACGAACTCGTGAAAGAAGAAAAGTATTGGCAAAGTCACCGACTTGAAAGTAAAGTGCGATGAAAAAAGTAGATTTGTTTGTATTGATTGATGTGTTCTTTTACAAATCTCCAAAGATGGCTATTTATAGCCTGTTATAACCAATTTCCTAACCGACTAGGATCTATCTCTAATTTTAAACGAAAACGAATATTTACAAACACAACTCGTATTGGAGTTGGTTATTGTACTCCCACGGGCCAATCCTTATTTATCTTCTTCCTCTGACCCACTTTAAGCCCATATTGGCCCAATTGCTCCAGCCTTCTAATCGGCTGATCTCCACCAACTCCGTCCGCCAAAACATTGAAGCGTCAATTGGCTGATCCCCAACTGTAGCACCAATCGGCCCATTCCCAACCGTGACCTTTCAATCTGCCGCATCGGCCAGCCCTTTCCTTCCTTGATGCCGATTCCATACCTGTCAAAATCTGGCGTCAACACATGCCCCCCAGTTTCGGAGTAAAACATAACTTTTACTTCGAAACTCCTTTTTAACTTTTCCTCCGAAAAAAACGCATCAAAAATCTCCATCCATTTCGCGGTCTCCTACCTGATGATTGCAATCTTTTCGAAACGGGCGCCTGAGACAACCACTCCCCTGAAATTCGCGTAGACAGCGCGGTAAAAATCCTACCTTTACCCCTTCTCGGACAGTCTTTAAATACTAGCACGCCCCGCACTTCTTCTTCACAAGCCAGTAACTTCCTTTCTTGGCGCACTAGTTTCCATCTTCTTCCGGCGCCCTCTTGGCTTCCAACCACATCTTCCGGCGACCCCCTTTTCATCCGCATACCGCTTCATCTTCCCAATGGTGGCACCATCAGCAACTCCACTAGCAACAGAGACTCCGCTGGCAGCTCCAACGGCGGCGGCAGCAGCTCCATCGGCGACGGAGGCTCCACCGGCGGCTTCATTAGTGGCGGCGGCTCCACCACCAGCCCCGTCGGCGATGATGACTTTCATCCCGGAGGTACTCATCCAGAACTTTCTCTTTTTACTTTTACCGTCCACGCATTTGTTTTAGATCCATTCTTAGTTTTTCCCTTTTTACCTTTTTTAGGCGGTCAGACACCAAATCACCATTCACCTTTCTGAAGCCCCTGGCCTCATCTGTCTAGGTCCTAAGGGGAATCCAGACCCAACCGATCTGATAAACTTAGAGACTCACAAAATCCCGTTTAAACAATCACCAATGGAATCGGACCAGTGGTCAGGCACCTTTAGATCTTGGCCGAATGAAACCCCCGGTTGGAAAGAGTGGTACCAAAGGATAGCCAACTCCAAGAGAGTTCAATGGGACGAGCGAAAAATCGGCCAGTGCATCAATCTTTCTCTGTCTCAGATGGAGAGAAATGAGCCCTTGGTGATAGCAGCCTCCTACTTATGGTCCGACGCCCTCGATGCGTTCCTTTTCGGCCATGGACCTATGACCCCCACTCTGGCCGATGTTGTGATGTTGACCGGCCTCGACATTTCTTCCCCCGGTACCCCCTTCCATTATCTGGTCAAGCTGACCCATTGGCTGGAGACAAAAGGAATCGGCGGGTGGAAGGGGTACATCAAGAACAACATGAAGATCGGGACCGTTTCAGAGAGAGAATACGCAGCCTTCCTGATGATGTGGTTGGAGAAACATCTTTTTTGCGGCAGGGCAGTCGGTCTGTCTTCCAATACACAAGCTTTGGCCGAAGCACTATCAAGAGGAGCCTTCATCCCCCTCGGGAAGCATCTACTAGAATCGTCCTATCACATAATGCACCAAATCGGCGTCAAACTATCCAAGGGAGAGCCGATTGGAAACCCAGGTGGCCCCTGGTGGTTTATCAATCTCTGGCTCAATTTGTATATGAGCAAGATCTCACAGCATCGGGTGGAGCACATGACATTCCCCAACATTGAGTCAGAAGAAAACCCCACCGTACGGTGCCGATGCACTTCTTTCGGCAAAGCAGCATCAGTCTTCCCTGGTTGCCAGCTCACTGCCACCAAAGTAGCCAAATATTTCAGATGTTTTTACAACGGCTTCAGTGAAGAAACCACCAGCTGGTACCCGTATCAGAGGACAGAGCCGCTTTTTGAGCTCCCTTTCTGTTACGATTCGACGTCCAACACCTTTGATAATGATATCACGGACATCCTTATGAAACTAGGGATCTTACCAGTGAACTTTTTCTCGGGGAAGGATGCCCCTACTTACGAATTTTACAATCCATCAGTTGCAGCACGGTAGTTCGGCCTAGGTCAGCTGCCGATTCGAGTCTACTTCACCGGTCGCGTGAAATTCTAAGATGAGCTCACCAAGGGTCTTGACTACAGTCGGCTGTGCGACCGAGTGCCCGATTCCAGCACCATTGATTTGAACAGCTGGATAGTAGCTCCTTTCGCTGTCCAACCTTTCAAATTATGGTGGGCAGAATGGAAGCAGCATCTATTTTGTGCGTCTCCCACGACATATTGCAACGATCTGGATCCTGAGAACATCAACCCGAATGCAGCGGTACAACTTTTCTCTCAGCCGATTTCGATGTCATTTGCCTTCTCATGCTACAAATTTATCGCTAACTCTTACTTTCTTTTATAGGCCGAGAGTCAACTTCCTCCAACGCGCAGTCGGAGTAGCAGGCCGATAGAGAATCACTACCCATATACGGAATTCCCACTCATCGGCCATCATGCCCCATCCATTGATGACATCATCACCGGCCGGTTGAAACCGACGCCGAAGAAAACCTTAAAGAAGACAAGCCGCCGAGTGCGTGCTCGCACGGAATCGGCTGATCAGTCGGCGGCGGCATCGGCGGAATCTTTGGCTGCACTGATTCTCCCGGTCATTGAGGAAGTTGACCCTCAAGCTGCTACGAAAGCTGGAGCGGCCGCTACATCATTGCTAGCTGAAGCCTTTCAGGTAACCTTGTGTTCACATCCTCCCAAGTATTCTCTTGATACTGACCTATTTTTTATATCAGGCTACACAAGTTGCTCCAGTGCCTCCGCAGCAATCGGCCACACCTCAAGCAGAAATCGGACTACCAGTAATTCCTCCCACCGAGGTAAAGGATCCCTTAACTCAATTTTTTGATACTTAATCAAAACCTTGATTGATTCTGATGCAGGCTACCCTTGGTATGTCAATCGTACCTTTTCAATAGCCGTCGACCAGGGAACCCACGGAGGTACGGCAATCACCACATGTAATCAGATCTAACCATTTGTATTATACCCATAAGAATTTGCTCCTCATATCTTTCCAGGAGGCCGGTCCGAGCAGGGCACCGATAATTATCAAATCCTCCTCCTCTGATAAGCTGGTCGCACCAGTTCCCGAATCAAGAGCAGCACTCCCGCCAGCGCAAGCAGAAGAAATCCGCTTCAAAGAGGTAAGAGACTTGTCACCCGAATCGGCCGATTTCCCTATTACCGTCGGCTAACCGATGCTTATTATTTTTTACTCTTTCACAGGAACAAGATACTCCCAATAATAGCCTATTCTCTTTCGCGGTCGCGCTTTCTGATGATGAGGAGGCTGCGTCACATCAACTTACCTTGAGCTCAATCCCTGATGACGTCCGTGCCAAGCTCGAGAGCATACGGACCCTCCTCCAAGATGACATTAGACGATTGGTGGAGGACGCCTCACCGATTCGACAGCTCTTCAGCGATATCAGAGGTTGAGTCCCGGAAGAGGCAGAAGAAGCTCTGGCACCCGCCGCGTACATCGAGTCAATGCAGATTCCGGTGTTCAGGGCTTTGCACCATATGACCGACCGTGCTAAGCTGGCTAAAGCTCGCGAGGAGGAAATTTCCTACAAGCATCGAGCCCAAGAGGTACATCATCGAATCAACTTCCTCGAAAGCTCCCGCCCGGGTATTGTTGGTGCTATAGACCACCTCAAGCGCCAAAGGGCAGAGCTCGCCAAGGAGATGGAGCAGGTAACCAAGGACATAGCCATTGAAGAGAAAAAACTCCAAGACCTCCCTTCTATTATCGTTGAGCTAAAGCAAGAGAGGCAGAACCTAGCCCATGAAGCAATCAAGCTCCATCGCCATATGCCAGAAGTCCCTGGATCGGCCGACGACGACTAGCGAACTTTAGACTCAGCCGATTAGGTTAGGCAGCAAGCGATTGCGGCTAATAATGCCCTCCTTGGATGAACTGTAAAAGTACTAGCCGCTCTGTAAAAACATTAATGTCTTTTGACTGTTTGTCGTGCAGATCCAATCCTGACCCATCCTTTGTGGCGGCCTTTCATTTATTACCCCTTTTAATCTAATGGGACGCGTCTTACCAAACTCTCGCCCCTTTTCTTTCTATAAGTACGAGACCCCGTATTGTTTCCAAGGGCATTCGTCTCGCTCGTCCTCTTCTCCTCTAGCAGTTCATACCACTAGACTATTCACCAAGATGTCTTCTTCATCTTCCTCCTTTTCCTCCTTCTCCGTCAACCAGGTACGAGATCTTCCTACGCCCTCCATTCCCCAGTCTGACATTTTAACCAGTCTGACGTCGAGCGGTTATCTGTTAATTTTTTCAGCTGAGACGCCTTAGTCCCAAACTGGAACGGGCGATCGAGATCATGCACTCCGATGAACCGTTGTCACAGGAGGACAAAGACTTGATCAGAGCCCATCGCGAAGAACTCAGGGATCATGTCCCTGCTGAAGTCTAGAGGATCTGGGATCACATCGATGCCAACTGCTCCAGGCAGCCGCCAATAAAAAGGAGTCATCCTCTCCCTCGCCCAGTCGCCCTTGAAGATGCCGCAGCGGGAACATCTCAACCACCGCTTGATCGGAGCCACCCTCTTCCTCACCAAGTTGAGGCTGAAGCCGCGATGAAGGATCTGGAGGAAAGGAGCATCCGCCTCTTGATAGAGTTAGGTCGGGTAGAGATGGAGCTTAAGAAAAAGCGTGGTTAACAGATGTGTTGGTACTTTTTGTTCTACGGGCGACTTGTACCGTGCCGGCCATGTACTCCATCGTTCGTACCGAATAATAAATCGGCCAACTCGGACGAATGTTTTGTTCTCAAGGCGATGTTATCTTTGCATCGGATACAAGATCTAATAGGAGCTGGCCGCACCATCTTGGTACACTCCATAACTAGTTATGCATCGACCCATATACTACGATAATATCTCTTTAGGTACCTCCCGTTCAAGGCCCTTGTGAATTCCTCTCCTTCAATCGTCTCCAGTATGTATGCATTTCCCGGAGCGCATCGGCCGATTTTATACGGCCCTTCCCAAGTGGGCGACCATTTACCGAACTTGGGATCTTTAGACCCTATTGACAGCACCAACTTCCATACCAAATCTCTTTGGGAGAATTGCTTGACTTTGACCTTCTTGTCGTACCACCTGGCCTCTCTCTTTTTATTCTTCTCAATGCTGATTAGGGCCCTCAATCGTTGACCTGCCAAATCGTCAAGTTCTCCTTTCATGAGTAAGGAATAGTCATCAGTCATCAATTGATCTTGAAGCGATGTGCGTCTTGACCCCGTCCTTAATTTCCAAGGCAACACTGCCTTGTGACCATACACCAATTGATAAGGAGATATTTTAGTGGCCTCGTGGCAGGCCATCCTGTAAGCCCATAAAGCCTGGTCAAACACAAGTGCCACTTTTTAGGTTGTTCCTCAATCTTCCTTCTAATCAACTTAATTATCCCCTTATTGGACGATTCAGCCTGGCCGTTAGCTTGAGCATAATATTGAGAAGAATTCAGCAACTTAATTCCTATATCAGCAGTGATATCTTCGAACTCACCTAAAGTGAACATCATCCCTTGGTCAGTTGTGATGGTTTGAGGGATACTGAAACGATAAACAATGTGGTCTCTAACGAAATTGACCATAGCGGCCGATGTCACGGCCTTTAATGGGATCGCCTCCACCCATTTGGTAAAGTAATCAGTGGCTACTAATATGGACTTGTGTCCCTTGCTTGATGGAGGATAAATCTATCCAATGGGGTCTATTCCCCAACCCTTGAACGGCCATGGCTTGATTATCGGATTCATAGCCGACGCTGGCGCACATTGTACGTTGCCAAACTTCTGACAGTCCTGACATCCTTTATAATATTTGAAGCAGTCTTCGAGTATCGTCAGCTAATAATATCCATTATTCCTAACCATCCACTTCATTTTATGAGCCGATTGGTGAGCTCCGCACACGCCTTTGTGGATTTTTCCCATCAGGATCTTTGCCTATTCTGTCCCCAGGCATTTGAGCAGAACCCCATCAATCGTTTGGTAAAACAAGTGATCTTCGAGTAATACATATCTTGTTGCTTGAAAACGCACTCGCCGATCCACCTTTTTGGACGGATCCTTTAGGTAGTCGGTGATCTCCTTTCACCAATTGTCGGCCGTGAGTTCTAGAGTCATGGTGCCTTGAATCGGCCGATACCCGGACGCGTGTTGGGCAAGCCTATTGGCCTCTTCATTATAACTTCTGGGAATATGCTCAACAACCGCGGACTTGAATTCCTTTAAAAGATGGAGGCAATCTTCATAGTAGATCCTCAGGACATCACCTTTACATTCTGATCTTCCCGTTAACTGGTCTACGATGAGCATGGAATCCCCAAAAATCTCCACAGCATCGGCTTTGATCTCCCTCAATAATCGAATGCCTTTTAGGATGGCTCGGTATTCTGGCCCTTCTTGGATCCTTCTAATTTTGGTTGCCTAGGGCTAGGCATGGTGCTCTGCAGCTGTGAAAAAAATTCAGCTCGAATCCATGTTCGGAAGGCAGAGTTCTCAGATTTCAGATTTTTCCATGAGATCGGCACCGGCAGCCCCTAATGAGGAGATCGTCAGTGGAGCTTAACTCCCTGGGTAGGCACCATAATTGGTACCGACGTCCTCAAAGGTGTCCAACCTATGTTCCCATATGTCGTGCCTGTCTTACCCAAGCCGACTGGGACCCCGAAAGCTTGGCTAGGATTGCATGATTTCACCGAAAGAAAAAGTTTCTTTTTGGCCTATGATAGGTGATTTTTAAACAAATCTCCAGGGGTCCAATTTTTCAAATTTTGGTTTCCTAGGGCTAGGCATGGTGCTCTGCAGCTATGAAAAAAATCCAGCTCGAATGCATACCCGGAAGGCAGAGTTCTTAGATTTCAGATTTTTCCATGAGATCGGCACCGGCAGCCCCTGATGAGGAGATCGTCAGTGGAGCTTAACTCCCTGGGTAAGCACCATAATTGGTACCGACGTCCTCTAAGGTGTCCAACCTATGTTCCCATATGTCGTGCCTGTCTTACCCAGGCCGACTGGGACCCCGAAAGCTTGGCTAGGATTGCATGATTTCACCGAAAGAAAAAGCTTCTTTTTGGCCTATGATAGGTGATGTTTAGACAAATCTCCAGGGGTCCAATTTTTCTAATTTTTGTTACCTAGGGCTAGGCATGGTGCTCTGCAGCTATGAAAAAAAATCCAGCTCAAATCCATGTCCGGAAGGCAGAGTTCTCAAATTTCAGATTTTTCCATGAGATCGGCACCGGCAGCCCCCGATGAGGCGACCGTCAGTGCGGCTTAACGGCCTAGGTAAGCACCATAATTGGTACCGATGTCCTCTAAGGTGTCCAACCTAAGTTCCCACATGTCATGCCTGTCTTACCCACACCGACTGGGACCCCGAAAGATTGGCAAGGATTGCATGATTTCACCGAAAGAAACGCTTCTTTTAGGCCTATGATAGGTGATTTTTAGACAGATCTCTAGGGGTCCAATTTTTCTAATTTTGGTTGCCTAGGGCTAGGCATGGTGCTCGGCAGCTGTGAAAAAAAATCCAGCTCGAATCCATGTCCGGAAGGTAGAGTTCTCAAATTTCAAATTTTGCCATGAGATAGGCACCGGCATCCCCCGATGAGGCGACCGTCAGTGCGGCTTAACAGCCTGGGTAAGCACCATAATTGGTACCGATGTCCTCTAAGGTGTCCAACCTAAGTTGGCACATGTCGTGCCTGTCTTACCCAGGCCGACTAGGACCCCAAAAGATTGGCTAGGATTGCATGATTTCACCGAAAGAAATGCTTCTTTTTGGCCTATGATAGGTGATTTTTAGACAGATCTCCAGGGGTCCAATTTTTCTAATTTTGGTTGCCTAGGGCTAGACATGGTGCTCTGCAGCTGTGAAAAAAATCCAGCTCGAATACATATCTGGAAGGCACAGTTCTCAGATTTCAAATTTTTCCATGAGATCGGCACTGGCAGCCCCTGATGAGGAGATCGTCAATGGAGCTTAACTTCCTGGGTAAGCACCATAATTGGTACCGACGTCCTCTAAGGTGTCCAACCTATATTCCCATATGTCGTGCCGGTCTTACCCAGGCCGACTGGGACCCCGAAAGCTTTGCTAGGATTGCATAATTTCACCGAAAGAAATGCTTCTTTTTGGCCTATGATAGGTGATTTTTAGACAAATCACCAGGGGTCCAATTTTTCTAATTTTGGTTACCTAGGACTAGGCATGGTGCTCTGCAGCTATGGAAAGAAATCCAGCTCGAATCCATCTCCGGAATGCAGAGTTCTCAAATTTCAGATTTTTCCATGAGATCGGCACCGGCAGCCCCCGATGAGGCGACCGTCAGTGCGGCTTAACGGCCTGGGTAAGCACCATAATTGGCACCGACATTCTCTAAGTTGTCCAACCTAAGTTCCCACATGTTGTGCCTGTCTTACACAGGCCGACTGGGACACCAAAAGCTTGGCTAGGATTGCATGATTTGACCGAAAGAAATGCTTCTTTTTGGCCTATGATAGGTGATTTTTAAACAAATCTCCAGGGGTCCGATTTTGCTAATTTTTGTTGCCTAGGGCTAGGCATCGTGCTCTACAGCTGTGAAACAATCCAGCTTGAATCCATGTCCGGAAGGTAGAGTTCTCAAATTTCAGATTTTGCCATGAGATAGGCACCGGCATCCCCCGATGAGGCGACCGTCAGTGCAGCTTAACAGCCTGGGTAAGCACCATAATTGGTACCGACATCCTCTAAGGTGTCCAACCTAAGTTGGCACATGTCGTGCCTTTCTTACCCAGGCCGACTAGGACCCCGAAAGATTGGCTAGGATTGCATGATTTCACCGAAAGAAACGCTTCTTTTTGGCCTATGATAGGTGATTTTTAGACAGATCTCCATGGGTCCAATTTTTCTAATTTTGGTTGCCTAGGGCTAAGCATGGTGCTCTGTAGCTGTGAAAAAATCCAGCTCGAATCCATGTCCGGAAGGCAGAGTTCTCACATTTCAGATTTTTCCATGAAATTGGCACTGGCAGCCCCCGATGAGCCGACCGTCAGTGGGGCTTACCGGCCTGGGTAAGCACCATAATTAGTACCAACATCCTCTAAGGTGTCCAGCCAAAGTTCCCATATGTTGTGCCTATCTTACCCAGGCCAACTGGGAGCCCGAAAGCTTGGCTAGGATTGCATGATTTCACCGAAAGAAACGCTTCTTTTTGGCCTATGATAGGTGATTTTTAGACAAATCTCTAGGGGTCCAATTTTTCTAATGTTGGTTGCCTAGAGCCAGGCATGGTGCTCTGTAGCTGTGAAAAAAAATCCAGCTTGAATCCATGTCCGGAAGGAAGAGTTCTTAATTTTCAGATTTTTCCATGAGATCGGCACCGGCAGCCCCCGATGAGGCGATCAACAGTGGAGCTTAACGGCCTGGGTAAGCACCATAATTGGTACCGACGTCCTCTAAGCTGTCCAACCTAAGTTCGCATATGTCGTGCCTATCCTACCCAGGCCAACTGGGACCTCGGAATCTTGGCTAGGATTGCATGATTTCAATACAAGAAACGCTTCTTTTTGGCATATGATAGGTGATTTTTAGGCAAATCTCTAGGGGTCCAATTTTTCTAATTTTGGTTTCCTAGGGCTAGGCATGGTGCTCTGCAGTTGTGAAAAAAATCCAGCTCGAATCCATGTCTGGCAGGCAGAGTTCTCAAATTTCAGATTTTTCCATGAAATCGGCACTGGTAGCGCCCGATGAGGCGACCATCAGTGCGGCTTAACAGCCTGGGTAAGCACCATAATTTGTACCAACGTCCTCTAAGGTGTCCAACCTAAGTTCCCATATGTCATGCTTGCCTTACCCAAGCCGACTGGGAGCCCGAAAGCTTGGCTAGGATTTCATGATTTGACCAAAAGAAACGCTTCTTTTTTGCCTATGATTGGTGATTTTTAGACAAATCTCCAAGGGTCCAATTTTTCTAATTTTGGTTGCCTAGGGCTAGGCGTGGCGCTCTGCAGCTGTGAAAAAATCCAGCTCGAATCCATGTCTGGAAGGCAGAGTTCTCACATTTCAGATTTTTCCATGAGATCGGCAGCGGCAGCCCCCGATAAGGCGACCGTCATTGCGGCTTAACAGCCTGGGTAAGCACCATAATTGGTACCAATGTTCTCTAAGGTCTCCAACATAAGTTCCCACCTGTCATGCCTGTCTTACCGAGGCTGACTGTGACCCTGAAACATTGGCTAGGATTGCATGATTTCAACGAAAGAAACGCTTCTTTTTGGCCTATGATAGGTGATTTTTAGACAGATCTCCAGGGGTCCAATTTTTCTAATTTTGGTTGCCTAGGGCCAGGCATGGTGCTCTGCAGCTGTGAAAAAATTCAGCTCGAATCCATGTCCGGAAGGCAGAGTTCTCAGATTTCAGATTTTTCCATGAGATCGGCATCGGCAGCCCCCGATAAGGCGACCGTCATTGCGGCTTAACGGCCTGGGAAAGCACCAGAATTGGTACCGACGTCCTCTAAGGTGTCCAACCTATGTTCCCATATGTCGTGCTTGGCTTACCCAGGCAGACTGGGACCCTGAAAGCTTGGCTAGGATTGCATGATTTCACCGAACGAAATGCTTCTTTTTGGCCTATGATAGGTGATTTTTAGAAAAATCTCCAGGGGTCCAATGTTTCTAATTTTGGTTGCCTAGAGCAAGGCATGGTGGTGTGTAGCTGTGAAAAAAATTGAGCTGGAATCCATGTCCATAAGGTATAGCTCTCAAATTTCAGATTTTTCGATGAGATCGGCACTGGCAGCCCCCGATGAGGCAACCGTGAGTGTGGCTTGACGGCCTGGGTAAGCACCATAATTGGTACCGACATCCTCTAAGGTGTCCAACCTATGTTATCATATGTCGTGCCTATCTTACCCAGGCTGAATGGGACAACGAAAGCTTAGCTAGGATTGCGTGATTTCACCGAAAGAAACGCTTCTTTTTGGCCTATGATAGGTGATTTTTAGACAAATCTCCAGGGGTCCAATTTTTCTAATTTTGGTTGCCTAGGGCCAAGCATTGTGCTCTGCAGCTGTGAAAAAAAAAATCCAGCTCAAATCCATGTCCATAATGTAGAGTTCTCAAATTTTAGATTTTTCCATGAGATCGGCACCGGCAGCGCCCGACGAGGCGACCGTCAGTGCGGCTTAACGGCCTTGGGTAGGCACCATAAATGGTACCGACGTCCTCTAAGGTGTCCAACCTAAGTTCCCATATGTCATGCCTATCTTTATCAGGCCGACTGGGACCCCGAAAGATTGACTTTGATTGCATGATTTCACCGAAAGAAATGCTTCTTTTTGGCCTATGATAGGTGATTTTTAGACAAATCTGCAGGGGTCCAATTTTTCTAATTTTGGTTTCCTAGGGCTACGCATGGTGCTCTGCAGCTGTGAAAAAAAATCCAGCTCGAATCCATGTCCGGAAGGCAGAGTTGTCAAAATTAAGATTTAGGCACGAGATTGGCACCGGCAGCCACCGATGTGGTGACCGTCAGTGCGGCTTAACAACCTAGGTAAGCACCATAATTGGTACCGACGTCCTCTAAGTTGTCCAACCTAACTTCCCATATGCCATGCCTGGCTTACCCAGTTAGACTGGGACCCTGAAAGCTTGGCTAGGATTCCATGATTTCACCGAAAGAAATGCTTCTTTTTCTCCAATGCTAGCTGATTTTTAGACAAATCTCCAGGGGTTAAATTTCTCAAATTTTGGCTGCCTATGGCTAGGCATGGTGCTCTGCAGCTGTGAAAAAAATCCAGCTCGAATCCATGTCTGGAAGGCAGAGTTCCAAATTTCAGATTTTTCCATGAGATCGACACCGGCAGCCCCCGATGAGGCGACCATCAATGCGGCTTAATGGCTATGGTAAGCATCATAATTGGTACCAACATCCTCTAAGGTGTCCAACCTAAGTTCCCAAATGTTGTGCCTGTCTTACCCAGGCCGACTGGGACCCCGAAAGCTTTGCCAGGATTGCATGATTTCACCGAAAAAATGCTTCTTTCTAGCCTATGATAGGTGATTTTTAGACAAATCTCCAGGGGTCTTATTTTTCTAATTTTGGTTGCCTAGGGCTAGGCATGGTGCTCTGCAGTTGTGAAAAAAAACCAGCTGGAATCCATGTCCGGAAGGCAGAGTTCTCAGCTTTTAGATTTTTCCATGAGATCGGCGCCGGCAACCCCATTGAGGCGATCGTCAGTGCATCTTAATGGCCTGGGTAAGAACCATAATTGGTACCGACATCCTCTAAGGTGTCCAACCTAAGTTCTCATATGTCGTGCCTGTCTTACCCAGACCGACTGGGACCCCGAAAGCTTTGCTAGGATTGCATAATTCCACCGAAAGAAACGCTTCTTTTTTGCCTATGATAGGTGATTTTTAGACAAATCTCCAGGGGTCCAATTTTTCTAATTTTTATTTCCTAGGGCTAGGCATGGTGCTCTGTAGCTATGAAAAAAATCCAGCTCGAATCCATACCCGGAAGGCAGAGTTCTTAGATTTCAGATTTTTCCATGAGATCGGCACCGGCAGCCCCTGATGAGCCGACCGTCAGTGGGGCTTACCGGCCTGGGTAAGCACCATAATTAGTACCAACATCCTCTAAGGTGTCCAACCAAAGTTCCCATATGTTGTGCCTATCTTACCCAGGCCAACTGGGAGACCGAAAGCTTGGCTAGGATTGCATGATTTGACCGAAAGAAATGCTTCTTTTTGGCCTATGATAGGTGATTTTTAGACAAATCTCCAGGGGTCCAATTTTTCTAATTTTGGTTGCCTAGGGCTAGGCATCGTGCTCTACAGCTGTGAAACAATCCAGCTTGAATCCATGTCCGGAAGGTAGAGTTCTCAAATTTCAGATTTTGCCATCAGATAGGCACCGGCATCCCCCGATGAGGCGACCGTCAGTGCGGCTTAACAGCCTGGGTAAGCACCATAATTGGTACCGACATCCTCTAAGGTGTCCAACCTAAGTTGGCACATGTCGTGCCTTTCTTACCCAGGCCGACTAGGACCCCGAAAGATTGGCTAGGATTGCATGATTTCACCGAAAGAAACGCTTCTTTTTGGCCTATGATAGGTGATTTTTAGACGGATCTCCATGGGTCCAATTTTTCTAATTTTGGTTACCTAGGGCTAGGCATGGTGCTCTGCAGCTGTGAAAAAATCCAGCTCGAATCCATGTCCGGAAGGCAGAGTTCTCACATTTCAGATTTTTCCATGAAATTGGCACCAGCAGCCCCCGATGAGCCAACCGTCAGTGGGGCTTACCGGCCTGGGTAAGTACCATAATTAGTACCAACATCCTCTAAGGTGTCCAGCCAAAGTTCCCATATGTTGTGCCTATCTTACCCAGGCCAACTGGGAGCCCGAAAGCTTGGCTAGGATTGCATGATTTCACCGAAAGAAACGCTTCTTTTTAACCTATGATAGGTGATTTTTAGACAAATCTCTAGGGGTCCAATTTTTCTAATGTTGGTTGCCTAGAGCCAGGCATGGTGCTCTGTAGCTGTGAAAAAAAATCCAGCTTGAATCCATGTCCGGAAGGAAGAGTTCTTAATTTTCAGATTTTTCCATGAGATCGGCACCGGCAGCCCCCGATGAGGCGATCGTCAGTGGAACTTAACGGCCTGGGTAAGCACCATAATTGGTACCGACGTCCTCTAAGCTGTCCAACCTAAGTTCCCATATGTCGTGCCTATCCTACCGAGGCCAACTGGGACCTCGGAATCTTGGCTAGGATTGCATGATTTCAATGCAAGAAACGTTTCTTTTTGGCATATGATAGGTGATTTTGAGGCAAATCTCTAGGGTCCAATTTTTCTAATTTTGGTTTCCAAGGGCTAGGCATGGTGCTCTGTAGTTGTGAAAAAAATCCAGCTCGAATCCATGTCTGGCAGGCAGACTTCTCAAATTTCAGATTTTTCCATGAAATCGGCACCGGTAGCGCCCGATGAGGCGACCATCAGTGCGGCTTAACAGCCTGGGTAAGCACCATAATTTGTACCGACATCCTCTAAGGTGTCCAACCTAAGTTCCCATATGTCATGCTTGTCTTACCCAAGCTGACTAGGAGCCCGAAAGCTTGGCTAGGATTTCATGATTTGACCAAAAGAAACGCTTCTTTTTTGCCTATGATTGGTGATTTTTAGACAAATCTCCAAGGGTCCAATTTTTCGAATTTTGGTTGCCTAGGGCTAGGCGTGGTGCTCTGCAGCTGTGAAAAAATCCAGCTCGAATCTATGTCCGGAAGGCAGAGTTCTCAGATTTCAGATTTTTCCATGAGATCGGCAGCGGCAGCCCCCGATAAGGCGACCGTCATTGCGGCTTAACGGCCTGGGAAAGCACCAGAATTGGTACCGACGTCCTCTAAGGTGTCCAACCTATGTTCCCATATGTCGTGCCTGGCTTACCCAGGCAGACTGGGACCCTGAAAGCTTGGCTAGGATTGCATGATTTCACCGAACGAAATGCTTCCTTTTGGCCTATGATAGGTGATTTTTAGAAAAATCTCCAGGGGTCCAATGTTTCTAATTTTGTTGCCTAGAGCAAGGCATGGTGGTGTGTAGCTGTGAAAAAAATTCAGCATGAATCCATGTCCATAAGGTAGAGCTCTCAAATTTCAGATTTTTCGATGAGATCGGCACTGGCAGCCCCCGATGAGGCGACCGTGAGTGTGGCTTAACGGCCTGGGTAAGCACCATAATTAGTACCGACATCCTCTAAGGTGTCCAACCTATGTTATCATATGTCGTGCCTATATTACCCAGGCTGACTGGGACAACGAAAGCTTAGCTAGGATTGCGGGATTTCACCGAAAGAAACACTTCTTTTTGGCGTATGATAGGAGATTTTTAGACAAATCTCCAGGGGTTAAATTTTTCTAATTTGGTTGCCTAGGGCTAGGCATGGTGCTCTGCAGCTGTGAAAAAAATCCAGCTCGAATGCATGTCTAGAAGGCAGAGTTCTCAAATTTCAGATTTTTCCATGAGATCGGCGCCGGCAGCCCCCGATGAGGCGACCGTCCATGCGGCTTAACGGCCTTGGTAAGCATCATAATTGGTACCGACATCCTCTAAGGTGTCCAACCTAAGTTCCCAAATGTTGTGCCTGTCTTACCCAGGCTGACTGGGACCCCAAAAGCTTTGCCAGAATTGCATGATTTCACCGAAAAAATGCTTCTTTTTGGCCTATGATAGGTGATTTTTAGACAAATCTCCAGGGGTCTTATTTTTCTAATTTTGGTTGCCTAGGGCTAGGCATGGTGCTCTGCAGTTGTGAAAAAAACCAGCTGGAATCCATGTCCGGAAGGCAGAGTTCTCAGCTTTTAGATTTTTCCATGAGATCGGCGCCGGCAACCCCATTGAGGCGATCGTCAGTGCATCTTAATGGCCTGGGTAAGAACCATAATTGGTACCGACATCCTCTAAGGTGTCCAACCTAAGTTCTCATATGTCGTGCCTGTCTTACCCAGACCGACTGGGACCCCGAAAGCTTTGCTAGGATTGCATAATTCCACCGAAAGAAACGCTTCTTTTTGGCCTATGATAGGTGATTTATAGATAAATCTCCAGGGGTCCAATTTTTCTAATTTTGGTTGCCTAGGGCCAAGCATTGTGCTCTGCAGCTGTGAAAAAAAAATCCAGCTCGAATCCATGTCCATAATGTAGAGTTCTCAAATTTTAGATTTTTCCATGAGATCGGCACCGGCAGCGCCCGACGAGGCGACCGTCAGTGCGGCTTAACGGCCTTGGGTAGGCACCATAAATGGTACCGACGTCCTCTAAGGTGTCCAACCTAAGTTCCCATATGTCATGCCTATCTTTATCAGGCCGACTGGGACCCCGAAAGATTGACTTTGATTGCATGATTTCACCGAAAGAAATGCTTCTTTTTGGCCTATGATAGGTGATTTTTAGACAAATCTGCAGGGGTCCAATTTTTCTAATTTTGGTTGCCTAGGGCTACGCATGGTGCTCTGCAGCTGTGAAAAAAAATCCAGCTCGAATCCATGTTCGGAAGGCAGAGTTGTCAAAATTAAGATTTAGGCACGAGATTGGCACCGGCAGCCACCGATGTGGTGACCGTCAGTGCGGCTTAACAGCCTAGGTAAGCACCATAATTGGTACCGATGTCCTCTAAGTTGTCCAACCTAACTTCCCATATGCCATGCCTGGCTTACCCAGTTAGACTGGGACCCTGAAAGCTTGGCTAGGATTCCATGATTTCACCGAAAGAAATGCTTCTTTTTCTCCAATGCTAGCTGATTTTTAAAAAAATCTCCTAGGGTCCAATTTCTCAAATTTTGGCTGCCTATGGCTAGGCATGGTGCTCTGCAGCTGTGAAAAAAATCCAGCTCGAATCCATGTCTGGAAGGCAGAGTTCCAAATTTCAGATTTTTCCATGAGATCGACACCGGCAGCCCCCGATGAGGCGACCATCAATGCGGCTTAATGGCTATGGTAAGCATCATAATTGGTACCGACATCCTCTAAGGTGTCCAACCTAAGTTCCCAAATGTTGTGCCTGTCTTACCCAGGCCGACTGGGACCCCGATAGCTTTGCCAGGATTGCATGATTTCATCGAAAAAATGCTTCTTTTTGGCCTATGATAGGTGATTTTTAGACAAATCTCCAGGGGTCCAATTTTTCTAATTTTAGTTGTCTAGGGCTAGGCATGGTGCTCTGCAGTTGTGAAAAAAATCCAGCTGGAATACATGTCCGGAAGGCAGAGTTCTCAGCTTTTAGATTTTTCCATGACATCGGCGCCGGCAACCCTCGTTGAGGCGATCGTCAGTGCATCTTAATGGCTTGGGTAAGAACCATAATTGGTACCGACGTCCTCTAAGGTGTCAAACCTATGTTCCCATATGTCGTGCCTGGCTTACCCAGGCAGACTGGGACCCTGAAAGCTTGGCTAGATTTGCATGATTTCACCGAACCAAATGCTTCTTTTTGGCCTATGATAGGTGATTTTTAGAAAAATCTCCAGGGGTCCAATGTTTCTAATTTTGGTTGCCTAGAGCCAGGCATGGTGGTGTGCAGCTGTGAAAAAAATCCAGCTCGAATCCATGTCCATAAGGTAGAGCTCTCAAATTTCAGATTTTTCGATGAGATCGGCACTGGCAGCCCCCGATGAGGCGACCGTCAGTGTGGCTTAACGGCCTCGGTAAGCACCATCATTGGTAACGACATCCTCTATGGTGTCCAACTTATGTTATCATATGTCGTGCCTATCTTACCCAGGCTGACTGGGACAACGAAAGCTTAGCTAGGATTGCGTGATTTCACCGAAAGAAACACTTCTTTTTGGCCTATGATAGGTGATTTTTAGACAAATCTCCAGGGGTTCAATTTTTCTAATTTGGTTGCCTAGGGCTAGGCATGGTGTTCTGCAGCTGTGAAAAAAATCTAGCTCGAATCCATGTTCGAAAGGCAGAGTTCTCAGATTTCAGATTTTTCCATGAGATCGGCACCGGCAGCCCCCGATAAGGCGACTGTCATTGCGGCTTAACGGCCTGGGAAAGCACCATAATTGGTACCGACATCCTCTAAGGTGTCGAACCTATGTTCCCATATGTCGTGCTTGGCTTACCTAGGCAGACTGGGACCCTGAAAGCTTGGCTAGGTTTGCATGATTTCACCGAACGAAATGCTTCTTTTTGGCCTATCATAGGTGATTTTTAGAAAAATCTCCAGGGGTCCAATGTTTCTAATTTTGGTTGCCTAGAGCCAGGCATGGTGGTGTGCAGCTGTGAAAAAAATCCAGCTCGAATCCATGTCCATAAGGTAGAGCTCTCAAATTTCTTATTTTTCGATGAGATCGGCACTGGCAGCCCCCGATGAGGCGACCGTCAGTGTGGCTTAACGGCCTGGGTAAGCACCATAATTGGTACTGACATCCTCTAAGGTGTCCAACTATGTTATCATATGTCGTGCCTATCTTACCCAGGCTGACTAGCACAACGAAAGCTTAGCTAGGATTGCATGATTTCACCGAAAGAAACACTTCTTTTTGGCCTATGCTAGGAGATTTTTAGACAAATCACCAGGGGTTCAATTTTTCTAATTTGGTTGCCTAGGGCTAGGCATGGTGCTCTGCAGCTGTGAAAAAAATCCAGCTCGAATCCATGTCTGGAAGGCAGAGTTCTCAAATTTCAGATTTTTTCATGAGATCGACACCGGCAGCCCCCGATGAGGCGACCGTCAATGCGGCTTAATGGCTATGGTAAGCATCATAATTGGTACCGACATCCTCTAAGGTGTCCAACCTAAGTTCCCAAATGTTGTGCCTATGTTACCCAGGCCGTTTGGGACCCCAAAAGCTTTGCCAGGATTGCATGATTTCATCGAAAAAATGCTTCTTTTTGGCCTATGATAGGTGATTTTTAGACAAATCTCCAGGGGTCCAATTTTTCTAATTTTGGTTGCCTAGGGCTAGGCATGGTGCTCTGCAGTTGTGAAAAAAATCCAGCTGGAATACATGTCCGGAAGAAAGGGTTCTCAGCTTTTAGATTTTTCCATGACATCGGCGCCGGCAACCCCCGTTGAGGCGATCGTCAGTGCATCTTAATGGCTTGGGTAAGAACCATAATTGGTACCGACGTCCTCTAAGGTGTCCAACCTAAGTTCGCATACGTTGTGCCTGTCTTACCCAGACCGACTGGGACCCCGAAAGCTTGGCTAGGATTGCATGATTCCACCAAAAGAAACGCTTCATTTTGGCCTATGATAGGTGACTTTTTAGACAAATCTCCAGGGGTCCAATTTTTCTAATTTTGGTTGCCTAGGGCCAGGCAAGGTGCTCTGCAGCTGTGAAAAAAAATCCAGCTCGAATCCATGTCCATCAGGTAGAGTCCTCAAATTTCAGATTTTTCCATGAGATAGGCACCAGCATCCCCCGATGAGGCGACCGTTAGTGCGGCTTAACGGCCTTGGGTAAGCACCATAATTGGTACCGACATCCTCTAAGGTGTCCAACCTAAGTTCCCATATGTCATGCCTGTCTTTATCAGGCCGACTGGAACCCCGAAAGATTGGCTACGATTGCAGGATTTCACCAAAAGAAACGCTTCTTTTTGGCCTATGATAGGTGATTTTTAGACAAATCTGCAAGGGTCCAATTTTTCTAATTTTGGTTGCCTAGGGCTAGGCATGGTGCTCTGCAACTGTGAAAAAAAATCCAGCTTGAATCTATGTTCGGAAGGCAGAGTTCTCAAAATTAAGATTTAGCCACGAGATCGGCACCGGCTGCCCCCGATGTGGTGACCGTCAGTGCGGCTTAACGGCCTGGGTAAGCACCATAATTGGTACCGACGTCCTCTAAGGTGTCCAACCTAAGTTCCCATATGCCATGTCTGGTGTTGGCGCTAGAAATCGGTCAACCGAATCCCCAGCGTCTGACACACGACCCGGGAGAATCTGCTTAAGTCCTGTTCGGGTGATTGCCCTGGTGGGGTTCGCGCGGCGTGCCAGCCAATCTGACTTGTCGATTGGCAAGGAAGAATACGTGTCAGGTCCGGAAGTCACGATCGGCTAAATTTCCGATCTTGAGAGAGCTTATCAGCAAATCGGCCGATTTGCCGTAATAAAGAAATCGGCTATAAAGCAGCCAATCACTGTAGCCGTGTAGACAAAAAAAAACTACTGAAGTAATCGACACAGTGCTATAGTAACAACACTAGGAGTAGATCTAATCGGCTATATGTGAAATAAGTGAATTTAATAGCAGAATATAAAGAAAGCCGAAACCGCCAATCCCTAGCTGGATAACTGGTGATAAAACTAGAAAAACAGGTAAAACCTATGATTCTAGTAAATATCGATAACTAGTGAATAAATCTAAACGAAACGACAGCGATGCGCCTGAAGTTAAAGCTTAGAATTTACTCGGTAAACGGAACTTACAAGATCGGGCGGAGGTCAAGTTGATGCAGCCCCGCCAACCTGTACGAACTCGTGAAAAAGGAGAAAGTATTTGGCGAAGTCGCCTGCTTGAAAGTAAGTACGACGAAATAGTAGTTTGTTGTATTGATTCGTTGATGATTACAGATTTACAAAGGTAGTTTCTTATAGCCCCGTACAGATGACTCCTTAACTGCCTAGAACTCTATACCTAATTCAAACAGAAAACAAATATTTACAAGTACGATTCGTACTAGGTTGGTTATTATACGCTTTACGGGCTAATCTCCCCTTCATCCTTCTATTCCTCTCCAAGCCCATACCGGCCCAATTATTCCAACCTCCTAATCGGCCGATTCCTCATTGGCAAAAGGTACCCGATCGGGAACCTGGCGTGTCCGATCCGAACCCCAAGGTTTAAGCGAGGCAGAAGTCATCGGCCGATCCCGTACTGTAGGACCATTCGGCCGATTTCCAACTGTACTTTCCCATTTCCTCTACTCCTGGCGCCGATTTCACTCGTGACGAAATCTGGCGTCAACACATGCCCCCCAGTTTCGGAGTAAAACATAATCTTTTACTTCGAAATTCTTTTCAACTTCCCCTCCGAAACAGCCGCAATGAAAATATCCTTCCGTTTCGCGGTCTTCCAGCTGATGATTGCAATCTTTTCGAAATGGGCGCCCACGACAACCACTACTCCCGAAAAACTCGAAACGCCGGCGCGGTAAAAATTCCATTTTTACCCTTCATCAGGCACCCCTTAAATAGCAGTTCACCCCGCACATCACTTTCGAGCTCACGTCCTTCTTCCTCAGCGCGCGCACCTTCTTCTTCCCTCAGTACTTTTTCCTTAGCTCCGAAGCTTCCCATCGCCATCTTCCTGTTGCTTCTTCTCCTCCCCTCCAATGGCGGCACCTTCAGGCAACTCGCCCGCGCGCAATGCTCCGGAAATGGCGCCTCCGGCGGAAGTGGCGACAGCGGTTGCTCCGTCATCAGAAGAAGGAGCTTCATCGGAGATCCCAATGGCGATCCCCATAGCGGCCTCATCCTCCGCAGCTGCACCGACGGTCACGCCGACTACTAGGAACTTCATCCCAGAGGTTATTACCGAATCCTTCCTCTATCGGCAATGCATTTACTTTAGATCTATTTCTTACTTTTGCACCCCCCTTTCCTTTTTAGGCGGTTAGACATCGCATCACCATCCATCTTACGGGAAATCCTGGCCTTATCTGTCTCGGACCCATGGGGAACCCAGATCCAATAGAGCTCATCAATTTAGAAACCCACAGAATCCCCTTCAAACAATCCACCATAGACCTGGATCACTGGCTGGGCACCTTTAGGTCTTGGCCGAATGAAACCCCAGGTTGGAGGGAGTGGTACCAACGGATAGCCGAGCCGAAGAGGGTCCAATGGGACGAGCTCAAAATCGGCCAATGCATCAACCTGTCTTTGTCCTAGATGGAGCGAAATGAACCATTGGTGATAGCAGCCTCTTACTTTTGGTCTGATGCCCTAAATGCTTTCTTATTTGGACATGGACCTATGACCCCCACACTGGCCGATGTGGTTCTACTGACCGGCCTAGACATCTCCTCTCCAGACACACCTTTCCGCCTTTTAGCTGCAACATCACATCGGCTGGACACAAAGGGAATCGGCGGGTGGAAAGGATTCATCAGATGCAAAAAAAGGGCCGGGTCGGTTGAGAACAGGGAGCACACGGCCTTTTTAATGATGTGGTTGGAAAAACACTTCTTTTGTGGGAGAGCGGCTGGCCCATCAACCAACACCCAGGCTTTAGCTGAAGTGCTATCGGCAGGAACCCCTGTTCCCCTTGGAAAACACTTGCTAGGGGCGGCCTACCACATGCTCCACCAAATCGGCACCAAACTTTCCAAAGGGGAGCCGATTGGAAATCCAGGCGGACACTAGTGGTTCATCAATTTGTGGCTGAACCTTTATATGAGCAAGATCTCTCAGCAGAGGGTGGAACACATGATGTTCCCCAACATTGAATCGGCAGAAGATCCTACCGCTCGTCGCCGATGCACATCTTATGGCGAAGCGGCGTCGGCCTTTCCAGGTTGCTCGTATTCTGCTACAAAGGTGGCCGAGTACTTCCGATGCTTTTACAATGGCTTTAATGAAGATGCAACCGTTTGGTTCCCTTATCAGCGGGATGACCCAATCTTCGAACTCCCAACTTCCTTCGACTAAACCACTAGCCAATTCGACGAAGAACTCACCAATGAGCTAATCAAGCCAGGAATCCTGCCAGCCAACTTCTTTTCGGGGAAAGATGCCCCTACATATGAGTTCTACAATCCTTCTACTGCAGCACGCCAACTCGGCATGGGTCAGCTGCCGATTCAAGCATATTTTGCTGGCTGAGTCAAGTTCAGAGATGGGCTCACAACAGGTCTGGACTACAGTAGGGTGCGAGACCGGATCCCAGATTCCACCACTATTGACCTGAACAACTGGATAGTAGCCCCCTTCGCTGTCCAGCCATTCAAACTCTAGTGGGCCGAATGGAAATAATTCCTCTTCTGTAACTCCGCATCGGTGTACTGCAATCTCCTGGACCCAACCAACATGGACCCAAACGCTGAGGTATTTTCTCTAAGCCGATTTTTTATTCTTTTTTCAACGCGATTGAACACTAATGTTTTACTATTTCTTCAGGCTGAGAATCGTGTCCCTCCTACACACAGCCGGAGTGGTCGGCTAATAGAAGATCATCATCCATACACCGCCTACCCTCTCATCGGCTATGATGCTCCGTCTGTGGACGTGATTGCTGGCCGATCGAAGCAAACACAGAAGAAAGTTACCAAGAAGACCAGCCGCCGAGTCCGGGCCCGTATAGAATCGGCGGATCCTCCCATGCTCGTATCGGCATAGACTTCGGCTGCACCACCCCCTCAAGCCACCAGAGATATCGACACTCAAGTCGTCGCACAAGCTGGGGCAGCCGCCGCGTCACTGCTGTTAGAGGCTGTACAGGTAAACTTATGTTTAATCCTTCCGATTGTTGTTTCGATATTAATCCTTCTTATCTTAGACTGCACAGAGTACCCCCATGGACACACAACAATCGGCAGCAACCCAATCGGCCATCGACGCGCCCCCGCTTCCATCCGTTGAGGTACAACACAATTTCACCGATTCCCTTAGTATTTGAATAATATGCTTAATCAACCTTCTGACACAGGTCATCGGCACGCCAAGCGCTCCTCAACCATTGGCTCCCTCTCGGGAAGCTGGTCCAAGCACAGCGTCGATCATCGTGGAGTCTTCCTCTTCTGATGAACCCATGGTACCAGCCCCTGAGCCGAGGACGACGGCTTCCCGAATGCAACTTGAAGAGATTCGATTCAAAGAGGTAAGACATCTTTCAACTTCATTTAGCCGATATGCTTTCACCATCAGCTAATTTATTTTTCTTCTTTACTATTTCCAGGAACAGGACACCCCTGACAACAGCCTCTTCTCTTTTGCGGTCGCCCTATCTGACGATGAAGAAGTCGCTTCTCGCCAGGTCACCTTGAGCTCCATCCCCGACGACGTCTGAGCCAAGCTTACCAGCATCCGATCCCTTCTTCAAGGAGACATCGGCCGATTAGTAGAAGATGCTTCGCCGATTCGGCAGCTTTTCGGTGACATCAGCGGACGAGTGCTAGAAGAAGCGGAGGAAGCCTTGGCGCCGGCTGCATTTATTGAGTCCATGAGGATCCCGGTCTTCAGAGCCCTTCGTCACATGGCCGATCGCGCCAAGCTGGCCAAGACTCATGAAGAAGAGGACGCATACAAACATCAAGCTCAAGAGGTGCACCAACGTATTCATTTTCTGGAGGACTCCCGCCCAGGGATCGTCGGCGAGATAGACCGCCTCAAACGCCGAAGGGCAGAGCTCGCCAAGGAGATGGAGCAGGTGACCAAGGCAATCAATGCCGAAGAGAAAAGGCTCCAAGAACTCCCTTCTGTCATTGCCGATTTAAAACAGGAGAGGCAGCATTTGGCCCATGAAGCCCTGAAGCTCCACCGTAGCGCGTCAGAAGTCCCCGGATCGACGGATGAAGACCAACGGGTCTTGGACTCTGCCGATCAGATCCGGCGTCGGGCGATTGCGGCTATCGATGCCCTTCTGGGTAATCTGTAAAGGCACTGACTATTTTGTACGAACCTTTAATAACTGCTTTGACCGTCCTTCGCGACGCCTCTTTTATTTATTGCCCTTCTTACTTCCGATGGGACGCACCCTTACCAAATATCCACGCCTCTTTCTCTTATAAATGCCGGCCTAGACTCCCCCTTCCGAGAGTACCAGTTTGGCTTCGGCTTTATTTTCTCAACCCGTTCTCGTCGGCGCGACCTTCTGTCATGTCTTCGTCGTCTTCCTCTTCCTCTGTCAACCAGGTGAAACTTTGGCCTTGATTCTCTTCTCTCTTTTTAATTCTTTGGAAGAGGATGACCCTTTTTAATCTTTCTTTCTTTCAGCCACGGCGTCTTAGCCCCAAGCTCGAACGCGCCATCAAGCTCATGCACTCTGATGACCCGTTGTCGTCAGAGGATAAGGATTTAATCAGGGCTCATCGTGACGAACTTCAAGAACATGTCTCTGCGGACGCTCGTCGGGTCTTGGACTTTTTGAATGACAACACCCGCCGGCGACCTCAAGCCGACAAAAGTCATCCGCTTCCTCCACGGGTCATCCTTGAAGATGCGGCGGCAGGAACTTCGCGCCCGGCCATGATCGGAGCCACCCTCTCCCCCGTCAAGTCGAAGCGGAGGCTTCGATGAAAGAGATAGAAGAAGAGTACATTCGTCGTATGATAGAGTTAGGTCGGGCTGAGAGAGAGCATAAGAAAAAGAATGGCGAGGCTTCAATGAAAGAGATGGACGAAGAGTACATCCGTCTCATGATAGAATTAGGTCGGGTTGAGAGAGAGCGCAAGAAGAAGAATGGTTAATTATTATTTTTTGTTCTAAGGGCGACTTGTACCTTGTCGGCCGTGTAACCCACCATCCGTACCGAATGAATACATCGGCCGATTTGGACGATTACATGTTTTTTCTAGATGAACCGTTTTGTATCGGCTGTGCCCCGTTGATAGATCGGCTGTGCACCGTTGTATTGTGGCTACTCCTTTATGCTCCGACCCATATACTAGGGTAGTATCTTTTCAAGTACCTTCCGTTCAGAGCCCTAGTAAACTCTTCTACCTCGATTGTTTCCAAAATATAAGCATTTCCTGGAGCACATCTGCCGATTTTATACGGCCCTTCCCATGTAGGAGACCATTTTCCGAATTTAGGATCTTTCGACCCAATCGGCAACACTAACTTGCAAACCAGGTCCCCAGGGGAAAATTGTTTAACTCTGACCTTCTTATCGTACCACGTGGCTACTTTCTTTTTGTTTTCCTCAATGCTTATCAAAGCTCTCAATCGCTGGCCAGCCAAGTCATCAAGTTCCCTTTTCATGAGTGACGAGTAGTCATCGGCCGTTAGCTGGTCTTGGAGCGAAATGTGCCTTGACCCCGCCCTTGATTCCCATGGTAGTACTGCATCGTGACCGTACACCAATTGATAAGGGGATAACTTGGTGGCCCCATGACAAGCCATCCTGTACGCCCATAGGGCTTCGGTTAAACATAGGTGCCATTTCTTCGGCTGCTCCTCTATTTTTCTTTTGATTAACTTAATTATCCCTTTGTTGGAAGATTCGGCCTGGCCGTTGGCCTGGGCGTAGTACGAAGAGGAGTTTAATAATTTGATCCCCATATCGGCTGTAAATTCTTCGAATTCCCCCGATGTGAACATTGTTCCCTGATCGGTTGTAATAGTCTGGGGGATGCCGAATCGGTAGACGATATGATCCCTTACGAAGTCGGCCATGATAGCCGATGTTACGGCTCTTAACGGAATTCCTTCCACCCATTTGGTAAAGTAATCGGTAGCCACCAGAATAAATTTGTGCCCTTTGCTTGATGGTGGGTAAATTTGGCCGATAAGGTCTATTCCCCATCCTCTGAACGGCCACGGTTTGATAATGGGATTCATGGCCGATGCGGCTGCACGTTGGACATTCCCAAATTTCTGACAATCCTAGCATCCCTTATAATATTTGAAACAATCTTCGAGGATCGTTGGCTAGTAATACCCATTATTCCTGATCATCCATTTCATCTTATGGGCCGATTGGTGGGCTCCACATACCCCTTCATGGATTTCTCCCATTAGAGTCTTAGCCTCCTCTATTCCCAGACATTTGAGTAGGACGCCATCAATCGTTCGGTAGAACAGGTCGTCTTCGAGCAGTACATACTTAGTAGCATGAAAACGCACTCGTCGTTCCACCTTCTTAGACGGATCTTTCAAGTAGTCGGCAATTTCTTTCCGCCAGTCATCGGTCGCGAGTTCCAGAGCCATAGCGCCTAGAATTGGCCGATATCCAGATGCGTGTTGGGCGAGCTTGTTGGCATCCTCATTGTGGTCCCTTGGGATGTGCTCGATTACTGCCGATTTAAATTCTTTTAAGAGCTGCAGGCAATCTTCATAATAAATTCTTAGTACATCGTCCTTGCATTCGGACCTCCCTGTTAATTGATCCACAATAAGCATGGAATCCCCAAAGACTTCAACAGAATCGGCCTTGACTTCTCTTAGTAGTTGTAAGCCCTTCAATAGAGCCCGGTACTCCGCTTGATTGTTAGTGGCGGTGGCTTCTATCGGCAGAGAAAAATCATAGCTTGCCCCCCGAGGCGATATGAGAACGATGCCGATTCCTGATCCGACCCCACATGACGACCCATCAAAGTATAAAGTCCAAGGCACCGGTTCTACGAAGGTAATCTCTGGTCCGCAGTGTTGGGCAATGAAATCGGCCATGACCTGACCCTTGACGGCTTTTGCCGATTCATACCGCAGGTCGAACTCTGACAAAGCTAAGATCCATTTGCCGATTCGTCCTTTCAAGATCGGCAGTGATAGCATGTATTTTACTACGTCGTCTTTGCATATGACCACGCCTTCTGCCGACAGTAAATAGTGCCTGAGTTTGGTGCATGAGAAGTAAAGACATAGGCACAACCGCTCCACCAGAGGATATCTTGTTTCAGCGTCCAGAAGTCTTCTACTGACATAATAAATCACTCGTTCCTTTCCTTCGAATTCCTGGACTAGAGCCGACCCAATAGCCTTTTCATCGGCTGATAAGTATAATTTAAATGGCTTACCAGTTTGAGGAGGAACCAATACCGGTGGTGAGACCAAGTACTGCTTGATATCTTCCAATGATTTGCGTTGCTCCTCCTGCCATATGAACTCCTGGTCAGGCTTCAACTTCAACAGTGGTGTGAACGCCTGAATCCGCCCAGACAGATTAGATATGAATCTTCTGATGAAATTCACCTTGCCGATTAAAGACTGCAATTCAGTTTTATTCCGCGGGGCCACGACTTTGTTGTTAGCCGCTATGGTCTTCCGATTGATTTCTATTCCCCACTCGTGCACCATGAATCCTAAGAACTGTCCAGTGGACACGCCGAAGGCACATTTATTGGGGTTCATCTTCAGCCCATGTTTCTTGGTGCACTCTAGCACTCTTCGTAAATCGGCCAGATGCTCTTCGTGTCCTTTGGACTTAACCACGACGTCGTCAATGTAGATTTCTACCAGAATGCCGATGAGTTTGTGAAATATGTAATTCATGGCTCTTTGATACGTGGCACCGGCGTTCTTCAAGCCAAAAGTCATCACCACCCACTCGAATAAACCAAGGTGGCCTGGGCATCTGAAGGCCGTTTTGGGTATGTCCTCTTTGGCCATAAGTATTTGATTGTACCCAGCGTTTCCGTCCATGAAGCTAATAATCTTGTGTCCCGCAGCAGCGTCTATCAGCACATCGGCCGTCGGCATGGGGTATCCGTCCATCGGTGTGGCCTGATTAAGATTCCTGAAATCAATGCACACGTGTAACTTTCCGTTCTTTTTGTACACTGGTACAATGTTGGAGATCCATTCGGCATAACGGCATTGCCAAATAAAATTTGCTTCGATTAGCCGAGTTATTTCGGCTTTTATGTCTGGTAGAATTTTAGGATTGCAGCGCCGTGCAGGCTGTTGGTACGACCGATACCCTGGTTTAATGGGTAGCCGATGTTCAACAATAGATCGATCTAAACCGGGCATCTCATGATACTCCCAAGCAAAACAATCCTTAAATTCTCTTAACAAGTTTGTCAATTTACATTTGTATTCTAGGTCTAAATTTGCACTAATATAAGTCGGCCTTGGTTTGGTACCATCGCCTAAGTCTATCATCTCTAATGAATCGGCCGACGTGAACCCGTGCCCTAGCTTCCCATCTTCTTGGGCGAACTGATCCATTTATTCTGAGTCTTCGGAGCCGACTGCTCGGATCGGCTGTAGGCCAAAATCGGACACCTTCAGGAAATCGGTATCCCATACTCTGCCGGATATGCACTTGACGGTTTCGCAGCTCCACTGCTGCGTGTCGGCTGCCGCGATGCTGTATGCGGAATCGGCGTTGACTACCTCTATGTTGTCGCCGACCCATTGTACAAGACATTGATGCATTGTTGATGGGATGCAGCAATTTGCGTGTATCCAGTCCCGGCCGAGTAGCATGTTGTAGGATCCCTTGCCATTAATAATAAAGAAGGTAGTGGGAAGGGTCTTACTGCCGATGGTGAGGTCGACGCAGAGGGCACCGCGATCGGTTGTAATAGTCTTTGAGCATCATGTCTGTCTTGGTCAAGTCATCATCGCTCTTCCCAAGCTTCCGAAGCATGACATATGGCATGATATTGACTGCAGCTCCTCCATCCACCATTAATCTGGTGAGGGGGTGGCCGTTGACATGCCCTTTGAGGAACAATGCTTTCAGGTGTTGTCGTTTGTCATCCTCGGGCTTCTCGAACGTGGCTATCATTGGCTCCAAAGCCAACTGTGCCATCTACTCTTCTATCGCCGACATACCCTGTCGATCGGCAGGAGTCATAAATTCCATCGACAGTATGAAAACCATGCTGATATCGGCTGCCGATTCATCACCCGCTGATTCGTCGCCCCCTCTATCATTTCTTTTGGGGCGCCATACCCGAGGCCTGCCTTCCTTCTTGTCCGTCATGCTCTGTTGTTCCTCTTCCTGCTGTTCCCACTGGCGGAGACGTTGGATCCTTCGTTTTTGAGATTTGGTCAATCCATCGGGACACCACCCGGCTTAGTTCCTGACTTGGCGCGTTCCCACTTTGGCTCGCGTCCTAAAGGGTTTTCGTCTGTCACCCGAGCGTCGGCCATCTCTTCAAGCCGACTGTGAACGTTGGCCCTGTTTTCTGGCCGGTCGTGTTGATCAAACCTGCCCCCCGGTCTGTCACGGCGTCTGTCTTCTAACCGGTCATATCGGTCACTTCTGCCCCCCAGCCGATCACGCACGGGAGGGCGTTGGTCGTCTTGGTCGCGCCAGTTCCTGCTGATCGGTTCTGGTCTTCCGTCTCTGGAGCGAGACCTGTTGAACGGCCGATTGCCACGATACGGGCCGTTGCATTCTGGGCAATTATCGGCCGAAGGTAGCCTGAGGTTGCTTTCCCAACAGTGGATGAAGAATGGGCACCTCCAGTGATCTTCGTGCCACCGCATCGCTTCTTCCCGGGATCTTGAACATTCATGTTGACGCTGATATTTCTGGAGCAGGAACTGGGAAGTAATGCGTGGCTCTTCTGATTCGCCATCGTCGTCCTCCATCCGCCGCTTCCCCTTGACGTCCTCAGGCGTTGCTTGATTTCTGGGGTCTACGGCACCACTCTTTTTAGCCGATTCGGACGTCAGCACCTTTGTTTGGAGTGAGCTCTTCCCCGTATCAACCATGTTGGTGGGGAAGGGGTGCTGGTCGATCTTCATCGGCTTGGCTGATTTTGTTGGCACTTCAAATTTAAGTCTGCCCTGCTCAATGGCCGACTATATCTGCTGCCTGAAGATTTTGCACTCATTAGTATTATGGGACGTAGCGTTGTGCCACTTGCAATATTTCATCTTTTTTAGTTGTTTGGCAGAAGGTATTGTATGATATGGCAAGAGCTTGATCTGTCCTTCCTGGAGGAGAAGGTCGAAGATTTTATCGGCCTTCGTCGTGTCAAAACCGAACGCTTCTGGCTCCTTTTTGCCGAACGGGCATGATATTGGCTTCTTTCCCTTGACCCACTCCGCAAGACCGACCTCAACGTCTTATTTGGCCTCCACCTCTTCCAGGAACGCCACCTTCTTCTGGAAGTTCCTCCGTGGATCGAAAGAACGTACCTCCTGTCCAGACAATCGGTGGACGATTTGGCTTAAACTCTTGAACTCCTGTGAGGTGTATTTTTCTTTGATGTGGGGCAGGAAACCTTGAAAGGCTATATCGGCCAGCTGCGCGTCGTTTAGAGCCAAAGAGTAGCATTTGTTCCTGATTTCCCGAAACCTCTGTACATATGAGGATATCGGCTCGTCACTTCTCTGCTTGAGGCTGGTCAAATCGGACAGCTTCATCTCATGTACCCCGGCGTAGAAGTATTTATGAAACTGTCTTTCCAAATCGGCCCATGTAATAATTGAGTTCGGCGGTAATGTCGTGAACCACTGGAAGGCCGACCCGGACAAGGATGATGAGAATAGCCGCACCCGTAGAGCATCTTGTGCGGCCGCTTCTCCGTATTGAATGATAAATCTATTCACGTGCTCCACGGTTGAAGTGTCATCCATCCCCGAGAACTTGGTGAAGTCAGGAACTTTATACCGATGGGGAAACGGTAGTAGATCGTATGTAGATGGGTATGGTATCCTATAGGTGTAAGTTTGTACCTTCGGCTTCAAGCCGAATTGTTCCTGAATCACTTCTGCAATACGTGCCGACCAATCCGGCTGTTGCTGGTGAACCGTCGGCTGAGGTATTGGCACGTGCTGGTATACCGGAGGTGGAATAGCCTGATGCTGAGTGAAAGCAGGTGGCATCTGAGTGAAAGCCGGCTGTGTATTCAGGGTCGGCTGTTTGAATGAGCCACTCGTTTCATCATATAGTACGAGCTCTGCTGTTTTGCTCATCTTTGGTGCAACAGGCTGGTACGGCAGCATGGTTGGTCGAGTGGCTGCTTGGAAAGATGCCTGGAATTGGGGACTTCCCTGACCGGCCAATTGATCCTGAACGGCCGTAGCTGATGGTGCCCCCCAAGGCGATGGGCTAACTGGAGGGAACGGCGCAGAGGACAGCTGGACGGAGTGTGGCTGAAAGTGTTGTGTGCCACCATACCCCATAGGAACTGATGATGATGAAGCACCTGAACCCCCAACAGGAAATTGGATCGGCTGAGAAACCGAATTCAAATAAACCTTGTTCGGTGGAATCGGCTGGGTATAAGCTGGTCCCTTGTATCCTTGAGGTACCCCGTTAGCGAAGGAGCTGACGACGGCATTGTACACCGTATTTGTGAGCACCGGGGATTGATCAATGAAGGCATGATAAACGGACTGTTGGACCATCTCGGCCATCTTGTCCGAGTCCTCGGAGATCGTGATCTGGCGGGGAGTTGGAAACGGAGATTTTTTGATGGTTTCCCCGCTTCTGGAGTGACTGAAGGACTGCAGGCATGCCTTCCGGTAGAGTGCTGTCTGCTTCTCTAGCTCTTCCTTCTGGTCGTCCTTGAGATCTGCTTCCGTCACTTCGATGACGTTATCTTCGGAGATTTCAGCAGCTTTCGACATAGCGGCGGTTGTATTGGTCCCACCAGGCGTGCCAAAAGTGTGTTGGTGCTAGAAATCGGTCAACCGAATCCCCAACGTCTGACACACAACCCGGGAGAATCTCCTTAACTCTAGTTCGGGTGATTGCCCTGGTGCGGTTCACGTGGCGTGCCAGCCAATCTGACCTGTTGATTGGCAAGGAAGATTACGTGTCAGGTCCGGAAGTCACGATCGGCTAAATTTCCGATCTCGAGAGAGCTTGTCAGCGAATCGGCCGATTTGCCGTAATAAAGAAATCGGCTATAAAGCAGCCGATCACTGTAGCCGTGTAGACAAAAAAAACTACTGGAGTAATTGACACAATGCTATAGTAACAACACTAGGAGTAGATCTAATCGGCTATATGTGAAATAAGTGAATTTAATAGCAGAATATAAAGAAAGCCGAAACCGCCAATCCCTAGCTGGATAACTGGTGATAAAACTAGAAAAAAAGGTAAAACCTATGATTCTAGTAAATATCGATAACTAGTGAATAAATCTAAACAAAACGACAGCGATGCGCCCGAAGTTAAAGCTTAGAATTTACTCGGTAAACGGAACTTACAAGATCGGGTGGAGGTCAAGTTGATGCAGCCCCGCCAACCCGTACGAACTCGTGAAAAAGGAGAAAGTATTTGGCGAAGTCGCCTGCTTGAAAGTAAGTACGAGGAAATAGTAGTTTGTTGTATTGATTCGTTGATGATTACAGATTTACAAAGGTAGCTATTTATAGCCCCGTACAGATGACTCCTTAACTGACTAGAACTCTATCCCTAATTCAAATAGAAAACGAATATTTACAAGTACGATTCGTACTAGGTTGGTTATTATACGCTTTACGGGCTAATCTCCCCTTCATCCTTCTATTCCTCTCCAAGCCCATACCGGCCCAATTATTCCAACCTCCTAATCGGCCGATTCCTCATTGGCAAAAGTACCCGATCGGGAACCTGGCGTGTCCGATCCGAAACCCAAGGTTTAAGCGAGGCAGAAGTCATCGGCCGATCCCGTACTGTAGCCCCATTCGGCCGATTTCCAACTGTACTTTCCCATTTCCTCTACTCCTGGCGCCGATTTCACTCGTGACGAAATCTTGCGTCAACACCTGGCTTACCCAGTTAGACTGGGACCCTCAAAGCTTGGCTAGGATTCCATGATTTCACCGAAAGAAATGCTTCTTTTTGTCCTAGGATAGGTGATTTTTAAAAAAATCTCCTGGGGTCCAATTTTTCTAATTTTGGTTGCCTATGGCTCGGCATGGTGCTCTGCAGTTCTGAAAAAAATCCAGCTCGAATCCATGTCTGGCAGGCAGAGTTCTCAAATTTCAGATTTTTCCATGAAATCGACACCGGCAGCCCCCGATAAGGCGACCGTCATTGCGGCTTAACGGCCTGGGTAAGCATTATAATTGGTACCGACGTCCTCTAAGGTGTCCAACCTAAGTTCCCATATGTTGTGCCTGGCTTACCCAGGCAGACTGGGACCCTGAAAGCTTGGCTAGTATTGCATGATTTCACCGAATTCTTTTTGGGCTATGATAGGTGATTTTTAGAAAAATCTCTAGGGGTCCAATGTTTCTAATTTTGGTTGCCTAGAGCCAGGCATGGTGGTGTGCAGCTTTGAAAAAAATCCAGCTCGAATCCATGTCCATAAGATAGAGTTCTCAAATTTCAGATTTTTCCATGAGATCGGCACTGGCAGCCCCCGATGAGGCGACCGTCAGTGTGGCTTAACGGCCTAGGTAAGCACCATAATTGGTACCGACATCCTCTAAGGTGTCCAACCTATGTTCCCATATGTCATGCCTATCTTACCCAGGCTGACTGGGACAACGAAGCTTACCTAGGATTGCGTGATTTCACCGAAAGAAACACTTCTTTTTGGCCTATGATAGGTGATTTTTAGACAAATCTCCAAGGGTCCAATTTTTCTAATTTTGGTTGCCTAGGGCCAGGCATGGTGCTCTACAGCTGTGAAAAAATACAGCTCAAATCCATGTCCAGAAGGTAGAGTTCTCAAATTTCAGATTTTTCCATGAGATCGGCACCGGCAGCCCCCATTGAGGCGACCGTCAGTGCGGCTTAACGGCCTGGGTAAGCACCATAATTGGTACCAACATCCTCTAAGGTGTCCAACCTAAGTTCCCTTATGTCGTGCTTGTCATACCCAGGCCGACTGGGACCCCGAAAGCTTGGCTAGGATTGCATGATTTCATTGAAAGAAGCAATTCTTTTTGGGCTACGATAGGTGATTTTCAGACAAATCTCGAGGGTTCCAATTTTTCTAATTTTGGTTTCCTAGGGCTAGGCATGGCGCTCTGCAGCTGTGAAAAAAATCCAGCTCGAATCCATTTCCGGAAGGCAGAGTTCTCAGATTTCAGATTTTGCCATGAGATCGGCACCGGCAGCCCCCGATGAGGCGACCGTCAGTGGGGCTTAACGGCATGGGTAAGCACCATAATTGGTACCGACGTCCTCTAAGGTGTTTGTTGGTGGTCATTAACTCCTATATTTAACCACCAACTTAATTGTAAAACATGAGTTTACAACACCAAACTTAGACATAGGACTTATTTCTAAGATGATTCCACAAATTTAGGTGAAAGTACGCTTTTCAGGTTGCGCACTTGGAATATAAGGATGTTGGGCCAAAATAGAGAGAAGAAATCCAGAATGACATTGAAGATATTGAGCCCAATACACAAAGAATTATCCACGTGGCGAACCTACGCCAAAAACCATCAGGAAAATGACCAAGACATCGAGGATGACCTCCTGGCCACCGCCTTTGCAAGCTCGCTCCTGATTGGTTCCTAGAGGCGGTTACGAAGGGTTACTAACTTAGTTTTGCACGTTACCGACCTTTGACACCTATATAAGGAGGGGATCTGCTCTGTTTTCCAGAGTTGTAACATTCATTCTGTACATACACAAGAAAACTAGGGTTTGAAACACTTGTATTGTAAACTTCTAGTTTCATAGAATAGGTTGTGGAGAAGATCAAGTGGAATTAGTATTCAACTTGTTGAGTACCGTTCATCATGTTCTTCGACGAACAACGTTCTAGTTGATGAACGTTCTTCGTGTTTATCTCTAGTTGGTGAGTTTGACAGGTATTGATTCTTTGTTCTTTATTTGCTTGCGGGATCGTTGCTTGTTCTTTGAACAAGTTCTTTAAGGTTTAGGCCGAATCTTAAAGTATTAGTGACTAGTGTAGACGTGGAGTCTGGACTAGAAACTATCTGCGTTTCCATACGTATGCAACGGAATATTGTAGGGTAGACGGTAGGTGGTGACAGCCCTATATGTCCTTGAAGTCCCTCACGTGGGTATACGGTGTAGAGTAAAAGCCGGTATCACTAGTGTATATTAGTGTGCGCCGGTGCCCGAAGTAAGTGTTGAACAATAGTCAAAACCTTAGAACCACTATCTTTAGATAACACCATAACCTTAGCTACCTCTATCCTAGTTGTCTTAGTGGTGAATTAGATAAGAGATTAGGATCACCGTTCCCTGTGGATTTCACGATACCCTCACTTCCGGGTGAAGTGCTACAGCGGTATTCTCTGTGCGCTTGCGGATTTATCTGTAAACGTTAAGAAATACCAACAAGCATTTCTGGTGCCGTTGCCGGGGAGCGGTTGTCATTCTTATCTCCGAACCTAGTTCATCCGTGTATCCTCACCTTTGCTATTTTTATTTTCTTTTGTTTTAAAATTTTTATTTTATATAAATGGAGCAACCTACCATTCAAACCTTGTCTGCTCCGAAGGGCGAGTTCGTAGAGCCACACCAATCGTCGAAGCCAATCACAGCTTCTAACTTTGAGCTCCGCCCTGGCTTTATAGCTATGGTCCGAGAACAATCATTCTCTGGGTTAGACCAAGAAAACCCGTACCATCACTTGCGTGAGTTTGAGCAACTTTGCTCGTGCCTGGTAATCGCAGGCATGTCACACGAAATGTTGCGGTGGAAACTGATTCCTTTCTCCCTCAACCTGGAGCTATGCATGATACAAGTGTGTTGTACAATGCACTCAGAGTGGATGAAGAATTTTTTCCACATCCTCCACAAGGTAACATGTGTTCAATTTGATATATGAATGTGATTAACATGTAGCATTAATCCATAACTCATATTATTTTTTTGTGAACATAGGCAAATACTATGTTGTGGATGCGGGATATCCTAATCGTCCTGGCTACCTCGCTCCTTACAAGGGTGAAAGGTATCATTTACCGGAATGGCATAGAGGTATTGAACCTAAGACGCCTATGGAAAGGTTCAATCGGGTTCACTCATCTATCCGCAATGTGATTGAGCGATCTTTTGGACTATTAAAAATGAAGTGGAAAATTCTTTAGAAGATGCCACCATATCCCATGTACAAGCAAAAGATGATTGTTTGGCTACCATGGTCCTTCACAATTTCATTCGTGAGCATGGAGGTCAAGATGAAGACTTTGCTCGGTTTGATCGTGATCCTAATTTTGTTCCTACAATACCGGAAAGATATAACAAATATGAAGTTTCGCAAGCGGCATCAGATGGGTCAACTTCCGCACTCAACGCGCCAACTATGGATGTCTTTCGTGATGAGCTAGCCACCGCACTCTCTCTTACTTGGAACTAGTTTGTATTGGAAAGATTGATTTTGTACCGTATTTGTTGCGACTTTCATTCGGTACAACGTTATTTGGTTCAATATTTTTTGCTATGGGAAAAAAACCTGAAGAAAGTACTGTACGCTATTTTACTGTAGCAGCAGGAAAAGAACTCAAAAATACCTACGAACGGTACTGATGGCCTGGTTTTACTGTAGCAACGGAAAAAAATATAAACCATGCTAAAAACTCAACCGATCCAACCACCAAGGGCAAAATAGAACATTCCCACCAAAAACTCATATTCCTGGAGCTGGAGCACAACAATATACCAAACATGTTCAACAACTCCATATTTTTCTGGAGTTGGTGGAGTGGAGCTGCAAAAGTGTGGAGCTGGTGGAGTGGAGCTGATTTCTGAGAGGTGGAGTGCTGCCAAACACCCCCTTAATAACGCAGGAACGTAAGATTCAAAACTAGTGCAGTCCATCCATGCGCAAACAAGATACGATGATCCACCCAGCAAGCATCGGATTAAATGGAAAGTAATTTTGTGTTAAATTATTTTTCTGTGCAAAATAAATTACAAATTACAATACATACCTCTCGTTTTTGGCATTGGCGCCCTTCCCTCTGGATAGTCCTTTACTTTCAATAACCTCACCACCGTGCTTCTCCCAGTATAATTAAACAAACAGAACAGATCAAACGAAGAAATTCAAGTAAATAAGTAACCAACGATCGACCAGGCAATCACGTACGGGCCAAGCCCTTACCAGAGAAATGGAGTAGAAAGGGAGGTCCTTTTGTACCGGTTGGATATTCGAGAGATATGACTCTCTTCAACCGGGACTACTGCTAGTTGCTAGTTTTTCCACCGGTGGGTGATGCTAGTCTAGCGATTTTCGGTGGATCATGACAGTACCTCCGGTCCTGCCCCACACGCGGCACGGCGAAATTGGATGGAGCTAGCCACAGAGCACGCAAGCAAGTGAAAATCGCAGTTCCATAAGCAGGTGTGTCGCGCGGCTCGCGGCGGCAGCATAAGCGTCGATGCTTATAGATTCTTTTCCATGCGCTGTGAATTAAAATAATGATGCTTCTGATGGACTCATCGATTCGTAGTTTGCTGCAACCCGTGGAAGCTTGGACGACAAGTCGTGGTGGCGGCTCCACAGCCTTGTGACTGCCTTCGCGGTCTTGCGCTAAGCCACAATTTCTTCGAATATCGATTGCATCTGCATCCACGTCCGCATCGGCCTTATGCCTTATGCCCTAAGTGACGATGAAAGGTGAGGTGTCGTGTAACTGTAGACTTTCAGTCTTCGTGGTTGCCTGATTGCATTGCGTGGGCTATGAGCTACTGAGTTTGGTGTGGAAAAACTGAATTGTAACATATTCAGTGGGCTAATTGCTACTTGGAGTGACCTCTCAAAATTGGAGGACCGGCCGGTGCAGTCACGCCACTTACGTCGGGCCTGCCTGCGTCTTATCACTCCAAGTAATTAATTGATTTTGAAGAGTCGTGGGTCAAGCCAATCTATAATAAGTTACTCCCTCCGTAATATAAGGCATCCAATGGTTCAATATTAGTCTCCAAATATAAGGCATCCTAGGAGTTTTTGATAAGTACTCAATCAACTCAATTCAAAAACTTGCCAAATATTTTCCTTGTTAACTGGAAAACTTGCCTTGTATTACCATTAGCTAAGGGTATATGAGATATTTGCCCACCTCCATAATTTGTCCTAAAAATTTTAGGATCTTTGTATTTCAAGATGGAGGGACTAGTAGACAGTGTAGACACTGACATCACCTTTGTCTCGTGGCACACACATGTTCAATGATGCTTCTCGAACATCTATGACCTATGGAATATTAATAAAATTCAAGCAAAATGTCGGTAGATTTTCAAAGCAATTGACAGGCGCCAAGATTATTTCCCCTTCCTCTTTTAATTTCTATGGGCGCATTAGAGGAAGGCAGGGAGGTGGAGGGCTGGAAGTGGTGGAGTGCCAAGCAGTACGGTGCTGCTGGCAGCAACAAGGCCATTGGCGGCTCGTGGACACTGCTAGCTAGGAGCGGATCTGTAGCACCCCCTCAGCCCATCCACATCCATGTAGTATTAAACATCTAATCCTCAATTTTTGCACATAACATGAGTTTAGCTTCAGCGTAAGAGTATTTGCATTCCCTTTGAGCAGATCCTTGCTCAGCCCATAGAGGCGGCATATGACTCCAAGAAATATTAGTAATAAGAGATGGAGGTAGCGGGCCATGGTTACATTATGGAAACACGACATGTAACACTCGTGAATGGACCCAAGGAAGAGTAAAGAATGAGGAGTGTTGGGAGAAGAACGGGATCGGATCATGTAGTGATGGCGCTATATAGTTCTGCACTATTAGATGCGGTATAAAGTTCTACTGGGAAATATAATTCTTCCCGTATAGCTAGATCCTTATAACAGACGTTAAACTTATTTCTTATTGAATTGTATGAAAATGTTTTCCAGCAAAATTATCCATATGTGTAGCTAAAGACCTAATAAAGGAATAAGTTTAATGCCCTGCTTAATCGAGCACATGCAAGCCCAACTGCCCTCTTATTTATCACATCCAACGTCAGCGCATAGTTTATAGTTACGTTCAGCCTTTTTCAAAATTAAACATTTTCAATTTTAACTATGAATAACGAAATGATCATAAAGATCAATAACATAAAAATGATGTTACAATATGTAATCTTTTCTATTTGAAATCAATTATTTTTAAAGGTATTGTGATCAAAGTTAAAAATGTTTGACTTTCGAAAAACTTAAATATAATATAGCTATATTCTGGATGGAGGGGATTATCAGATTGCACTCGGACATGCTATTTTAAGCCAATAACATAAAAATGATGTTAGTAGATGTAGCATGAAACCAAACTATTACAATATGTAATCTTTTCTATTTGAAATCAATTACTTTTAAAGGTATTATTGTCATCAAAGTTAAAAATATTTGACTTTCAAAAAACTTAAATATATTATAGCTATATTCTGGATGGAGGGAAGTATCAGATTGCACTCAGACATGCTATTTTAAGCCAATGCAAGGAACATTTGATCAAACGTGGATCGTCAATGTTGCTGACTTCATGGTATAGCAACTACAGTGTACCAACTACGCCACCTTACTATACTTCCAAGACATTAAAGGACACTACGTGCTGCCAGTTTCAAATTGACTCCACAACAAGGGTTACGTGTGCTTGACGTGTGTTCTCCAAATAGGGTGTTGCATTTGTCTCTCTTGATGGCAACGGAGCCGCAGATAATGGTGGGGGTCTATAACCACTATACGTGCCTGCCTGACATCTGGTAGCATACTGCGTCCGTGAAACACGAGAGAATACCTCAGGAACATGTTTGCAATGATACTTCACGGTCACGGAGCACTGACTTTTCCAGACCGATCCCTATCAGTGTATTCAAGATGGCGACTCTTGAGGTAGATCAACCACGTACTCTTTCCATCCCGTAAAAAGTGTCCACTTAGATTTGTTCTAAGTTAAACTATCTTAAGTTTGATCAATTTTACACCTCAGGAACATGTTTGCAATGATACCTGTCACGGTCACGGAGCACTGACTTTTCCAGACTGATCCCTATCAGTGTATTCATGATGGCGACTCTCGAGGTAGATCAATCACGTACTCTCTCCATCCCGTAAAAAGATGTCCACTTAGATTTTTTTAAGTCAAACTATCTTAAGTTTGATCAATTTTACAATAAAAAGTATCAATATTTATAACACTAAATAGGTATGCTATGAAAATATATTTCATAATAAATATAATGAAACTTGTTAGACATCAAAAGCATTGATATAATTTTATATAAACTTGATCAAACATAAGATGATTTGACTTAGGATAAAACTAAAAGGACACTCTTTGCGGGACGGAGGGAGTATGTGGGAGTATGTTTTTGAACCTTCTATAGCAAAATTTTCCAAAAAAAAGACGGATACAGGAGTGTAACATTTCATACATTGATATCTGAAAACCTAACGCTGCTCTTCATTTTTTTTCTACATTTACTAACCTATATGATATACAGCACCACAAGAAGCTAAGTGCAACATTGTAGTAGATCTTGGCACATTTAGAATGTCTCCAACGGTAAGGTAGCTGCTAATTAACTCAACGGGAAAGAGAAATAAAAGAGAAATAAAAGTAAATTCAGGAGGACAACTCGAAGCTCATGCAGGGAGAGGGGAGAGTATCGGGGGAGACATACAAGCTTAGCTCTTCACCACAAATTAGCTTGGATGTTTCTATACTGTTCATTGTTTAAAATATTAACTTTACTGGCTCAACGCCCCCGTTGGAGTCGCCCTACATTAGATTCCATCTTGGGAGATAATCTAGGCCGCACATAATTCAGGTTGGTAGTTGAGCCACCCCCTTCATTATTTCTCACCACGCGTACAACCAACGGAATATATCATATGACACTACTTTTGATGACTATCTAGATGGCCTACTAGCTTGATGTTTGCATGACACTATTTCAAAACAACCGTCGCCATCAACTTTGAAAGAAAACAAGAACGCATAGCCACATGTAGGTACCCTTAGTTAACAAGACTTTTGAATTGGCACCGGGCACCACTATACCACATCAAAAGTCACCATCAATCGTGGATGCAAATACGAATTCCAGCCAATTTTAATTACATTATCTCGTTACACGGATGCATGGCGCCACATACACGCGCACCTTCCGTGTCTAGCGAGATGGCCAAAACAATGCTACCCCAAAGGCACGCAGGCACCAATACGTGTAACACTAGTCACTATTTGTATCTGACACCAGTGGAAAAACGGGCATTAGTCTCGGTTGGATAGACTCACATATCTCAAAAATCTAACCGAGATTAATCTTTCAAGGTTATTCACCGGGGACTAAAGACTGGTATTACCAACCTCTTTTCTTTTTACCCTGAATTCTATTCCATATTAATGCTAATTGTTGCTTCACGTATATATATACACCTTATACACCTATACGTATACATCCTTAGCATACTCTACTTACACGTATATGTTCGTATTGTATGCATGTCGTATACATATTTCATGATAGTATATGCATAATATTAATTTTAACCACTATATATACAATTCTTAGTAGTTTATACACATCAAACTAGTATTTATACAATTACTATATATACAATAATTTATCCTCATAATTCTTAGAATCCTCCCGTCGTGGCATTGGTCGGTTCAGCAATTAAATGTCCATCGTAATAAAATTCTTCATTAGGATTTATCACCTCGTCCAACAGAAATCCTACGAGAGCTTCTTGGATTATCAAAAGCCTATCCTTATCCAAGAGTTCTTCTCTAATATGCATCATCTGCAATTTGAAAATATGTGAATGTTACACCAACAATTAAATATAAGGAGCTAGAAAATGATTATTATTAATAGTTTATTTTACATACAGTTATATTGTCCAATATCGTCTTGTCCCTCACAAAATGGTACATGTGCTCATAGACGTTGTATCCATATAAATTATTTCATATTCCTGTCTCAAGCACTTTAGTGGAAAAAATAAGTTATAAAATATTCATGTTATAGAATGTACAAAATGTGCAAACTTCATACATACCAGGAATGTTGTACTGATTGTAAGTTTTTCTTTGAAATCACCACAGTGATGCTTGCGGAAACGTTTCCATGCGCTGCAAATTAAAATAATGAATGATACAGTGTTAGATAAAAATTTAGCAATCAAACTATTGCATAGTGATAAAAGTCCAGAATTATTACAAGTTAAGCATGTCTTGAATGTCTTGGCACTCGTCCTTTGGTTTCCTCAACGAATCAAACATAATAACGTTGCTTTGATCAATCATAATTATAAGGAGAATCCAGCAAGAAAGATGATGGCCAAGCAGTAGGGAAGGGGCCATCATCAGGGAAGGGATGGTGTCGGCACTGATGCTACCTGCATTGCTTCTTGGCTATTGAATCGAAAGAAGATCAGCGCACTACATGAAAACACACCATAAGTAACGCGGAATAGGAAACAAATCAAAGATGCATGTTATACGTAACAGGAGGTCGTTATAAACCCTCAGATTTCACTACTACAGAACTGACCTTCCATCCACCCCCTTTTATCCTGGTTAATATTTAGCTCATAACTAAAAGTGGCCTGCCACTGAAGGCCAACGGGGGGATGGGGTAGTCTTGGTTGTAACGGTCGGAAAAATCCCACCGACGCCGCCCCCTTTTATCCCCGTTGGAAGCCCCAACCGGGACAAAAGCCTCACCCTTTTGTCCTGATTGGAGTTACCAACCAGGACAAAAGGTTTACTCCCGGTAGGTAATTCCAGCCGGGACAATTCGAACAGGGAGTAAACTGCCAACCAGGATAAAAGGGGTTGTATTTTGTCCCGGTTGGAATTTCCAACCGGGACAAAATTCCAACCGGGATAAAATCTCCTTCCTTATAAAATCGCCCAGATAGAGAGCTCTTCTTCCTCCTACAGCCCGAGCCACTCCCTGCTCCACCAGCCTCCTCTCCATGGTGATGAAGCAACCATAGGGAGGAGGTGCCCGAATTTTTTTCCTTATTTCCAAGGGTATTTCACTCATACAAAGGGTTGTGAAGGTTAGCTATTTCATCCTCCCTTCATTTATTGTTATTATACTTTGTTTTATGCTTCATAGAGGGAGAAAAATAAGTTTTTTAAAATAAGGGAGAATGGAGAGGATTTTTATTTATACATATTTTTGATCTAAAATTTGATGGATAGCTTGCTTGTTATATATGATTCGTATTAGTTAAAAGAACTTGACCAATATTAGGTATGATAAAAAAAATAGAGTAAATATGTTTATAATATTTAGTCATTGCAATAAAATTAAGGTAAATAAATTTTAGGTGTAAGAAAATAGAATTTGGTCATTGCTACAATTTTTCACGTCACTATAATTTAACAATAATTGTTTTTCTTTGACCAATAATTTATTTATCTCATGTTTAATGCAAGAACTAAATATTATAAAAAATAATCCTATACGAAGCCCTACGTTCATTTTTCATGTAATACGATGCAGATGGACCGGCGATGGATGTACCACCTCCGTTCCTCAAATCCCAGTTAATAGTGTCTGCACATGGCATAAATGTGCTTACACTATTCTCTGCACATAACTCAATCTTCTCCAAAGTCTATGGAGAGTCACCTCCGCTCCTCTAGTACCAGAAAATAATGGTACAATAGAAAAGCTTCGAGTCCACAAACTCGGGCTAAATATCATAAAAGAACCTTGAAATAGTACTCCAAACACCTTTTGGAGCCTAATTCTCATAATAGAAGTATGCTGGCCCAATATCTTCTTCAAGCAAAGATCTGTTTACTAATCTTGACATAGCGAATTTTGGTTGGTTTTGGCTTGCCACCAGGGGCCATGCTCAGTGGACAGATCTTCTGCCTGGAAGGGCTATTGTATGTGTGCCACCATACTTCTATTATGAGAATGTGTCACTTGCTCCAAAAGACGTTTGGATAATTATTTCAAGATTCATTTATGATATTCAGCCTGAGTATGTGGACTCAAAGATCTTCTATTGTGTCATTTTTTTCTGGTACTTGGAGAAGATTGAGTTAAGTGCATAGATGGCTTGGAGGGTGAACATTTTGCTATGTTGTACCATTATTTTAGGATAATTGATGACGTGAAGTCCACTATGGAGCATCTATAATCTTTAGTGCATTGTATCTTTATTGTCTTGTTATGAGTGTAATCTTTATATGTATCTTTAGTGATTATTATCAACGTTGAATGGTGTAATTTTCATGTGAATTATTTTTATTTTTATGAAGGTTTATTGGTGTAAATTATGAATATTGATCAAGTTCTTCATCTATTACGAGACCTAAATTATGTTTTTACGAGGCCTAAATATTATAATCACATTAACTTTATATGTCCATTTCTCACATAATACGATGCAGATGGACCGACAATGGATGTATAATGTGGATAGATGGACCAATGAATTTGTTGATGGCTTGCATTATTTTCTCGAAGTGTCCAAAGAGAACAAGCAAGAGAACGGGTTCATATGTTGTCCATGCTTCCAATGCAGTAACAAGAAGGACTACTTTTCCTAGGGGACTAGTCACAACCACTTATTTAGATACGGTTTCATGCTTAGCTATTTGGTTTGGACCAAGCATGGCGAAAGAGAGGTTGTAATGGAAGATGACGAAGAAGAGAAGGATGATAACAACATGCCTAACTAGACTACAGGCCAAGCTTTTGTAGATACTACGATGGGCGAGGCTGATGAAGATGAGTTTGCAGAAGACAGTCCTACTGATGACCTTGGTCAGTTGCTATGGGATGCACACAGAGATTGCGAAACTGAGAAGGAATCAGAAAAGTTGCAGCACATTGTTAATGATCATAAAAAATTGTTGTACCCAGATTGCAAGCAGGGTCATAAAAAATTGGGTACCACACTAGAATTTCTGCAATGGAAGGTCAAAATGGTGTGTCCAATAAGGCATTTCAGAGGATATTGAAAATTGTCAAGAACATTCTTCCCGACTATAATGAATTGCCATCCGCAAGATATGAAGCTATACAGATTCTTTACCCTCTGGGATTGGAGGTTCAGAATATACACGCATGCCCTAATGACTTTATCCTCTACCGTGGTGATGAATACAAGAAATTGGATGCTTTTCCTGTGTGTGGAGCATTGTGGTATAAGATCAAGCGGGATGATCCTGATGATATCGAGGGGTAGCCTCCCAAGAAGAGAGTTCCCATGAAGGTGATGTGGTATTTCCCTATAATACCATGTTTGAAGCGTTTGTTCAGAAACAAGGCGAATGCTAAGTTGATGCGATGGGACAAAGAAGAATGTAAGCAAGATGAGATGCTGAGACACCCTGCGGATGGGGCCTAGTGGAGATCAATTGATAGAGCATTCCCGGACTTTGAAAGTGATGCAAGGAACATAAGGTTTGGTTTAAGTACTGATGGATTCAATCCATTCGGTGAGTTGAGTACTGGTCATAGTACTTGTCCTGTGACCCTATGTATGTTCTACCTTCCTCCTTGGTTGTGCATGAAGCGGAAGTTCATTATGATGCCGGTGCTTATCCAAGGCCCAAAACAACCTGGCAACGACATTAACGTGTACCTAAGACCATTGGTTGATGAACTTTTATTGCTCTAGAAGGAAGAAGGTGTACGTGTGTGGGATGAGGATAAACATGAGAACTTTGACCTACGAGCATTGTTGTTCGTAACCATCAATGATTCGCCTGGACTGAGTAACCTTTTAGGATAGACAAACAAGGGATATCGAGCCTGCACTCACTGTTTAGACGACACATATAACATGTATTTGAAACATTGTAGGAAGGTCGTGTATATGGGCCATCGTCGATTTCTCCCTTCTAACCACCTGTTAAGAAAGAAAGGGATGCATTTCAAAGGGGCATCAGACCATCATAAAAACCTACACATAGTAATGGAAAGTATGTCTTTGAGATAATAAAGGATGTAAGGGTAGTCTTTGGAAAGGGTCTTGGTACCGAACCTGTTCCGAATGACGATAACGGACGTGCACCCATGTGGAAGAAAAAAGTCAATATTTTGGGAGCTACCATATTGGGAAATTCTAGAGGTGCGTAATGCAATAGACATGATGCACCTAACAAAGAATCTTTGCGTGAACGTCTTAGGCTTCATGGGTGTTTATGGGAACTCAAAACATACATTGGAAGCACATCAATTGAATTTTTTGCGCGTTGAAATTATTTAATTTAAATAGTTTGTTGATGATAGTGATGCATTAAAATAATTACTTTAGAAACTAAAACAACTAGTATAGAATTAATGACTGATTCAGATTTATTTTAAATATACTTGCTAAACATTTAAAGTTCTCATTTTTTCCTTCCTAAAATCCAATGAAAACAAATATAAAATGTATTTGCAAAAAACAGGCGGGAGATGAAAATCCTAGGAATGACCTTTAGTCCCGGTTGCAATTAGTCCCGGTCGCAATTTGCAACCAGAACTAAAGGCTGCTTTTCGCCTCCCGCGTGAAACGCGCCCTTTAGTCCAGGTTGCAAATTGCAACAGGGATTAGGGGGTGGGGGGTTTAAAAGGCGCCCCCGTGTTCTACCCTTCCCCTATTCCAACACTAAGGCAAATTTTCCAAGATCCTGCTCGTCTTCTCTGGCGTCGTACGCCATCCCGCCATCGCCCCGTCTCCCACGCCCTGGCCCGCCATCCTCCTTGTCGCCTGCCGTTCCATCACTGCTGCCCCAGCCGCCGTCGCCCGTACCCCAGCCGCCATTGCCCATCCGGCTCTGGCGCTACCCGTCACCTATCGCACCCTCCGCCTGCGTCGCCGTCGCCCGTTGCCTGTTGGCCTCCATCCGCCGTCGCCGTTGCCCGTCCTCGCGCCGCCGCCATGGCAGCCACTGTCGCCCATTCGCCCATCCGCCTCCACTCATTGCCGTCGCCGCCGGACTCCGCCGCCCCACCCGCCGTCGCCCGGTACCCTGGCCCCGCCAGACGCCGGCCCCACCCCAGGGCCCCCCCCCCCCAGCCCTCTCCACGGCAGGGGCCCTTGCTGACGCAAGGGCCCCTTTTTTATTTTTTACTTAGAATTAGTAGAAATGCTTACACTTATTTAGTATAAATGCTTAGTATAATTTTTTGCACATTACTATGAATTTAGTATAAATGCTTCAAAAATTAGTAGAAATTTCGTAGAAATTCTTAGAAATTAGTTGAAATTAGTAGAAATTAGTAGGAAAACAAGGAAAAGAAAGTTGTCTTCAAGTGGTACTGTCCCCCATCTTGGGGATCTACCAGAAAAAGATGCTAAAAAGATAAGCAGCAATGCTCTTGGAACAACAAATAAATATCGTGAAATTCATGCAAGAAACAGGTACGCCCCTTGCTGAATGTCAAGGGCAAGTTGATGTGCCAGCTTCAGAGCCAGTTGTCACGAAATGGACCTTTGAGCTAGGCAAGCCAGTAGTAAGGCCTGAGTTGGTAAGCTATCCACGAAGATGTACGAATTCCATGAATTGTATATGAAGCAGTCTGCCGACAAGAGGGAAATGTTCTGTCTTCGGGTAAAACCGATAGACTTTTTTGGCGAAGGAGAGAAAGTCCTATGGATGGAATTCAAAGGATATATTACCATCAGGATGCCCTTGACGTCTTTCTCATCAGCGCCTGGGTTCTGTAAGTGTCTATTTATCTATATGTAAATTTTAGTTCATAACATTATTTTTTGTGCATGCGTTGCCGTACTAACTTCGTCTTCCATTTTATGTAGGATGATAATTCAGACGTGCCGCAGACAAGCATACTTCCATGTTGGCTTCATGGATCCATCCCTCGTTAACCAAAAGTAGATACGGGAGCAGCCAGAAAAAACGTTGGAGGCAGTATACAATTTCCTGGACAAACAACATTACCAGAGTTACATTCTACTGCCATACAACTTTGAGTAACTATGGGTACCGTGTATTTTCTTTTTTCTTTTTTTTACCTGACTAATGTTAGTTAGTGTTGATGCCAGATTTTGACACATATGAAATCGACGTCAAGGAAGGAAAGGGCTGGCCGATGCGGCAGATTGAAAGGTCACGATTGGGAATCGGCTGATTGGTGCTACAGTTAGGGATTAGCCGATTGGCGCTTCAATGTTTTGGCAGACGGAGTTGGTGGAGATCAGCTGATTAGAAGGCTGGAGCAATTGAGCCAATATGGGCTTAAAGTGGGTCAGAGGAAGAAGATAAAGAAGGATTGGCCCGTGGGAGTACAATAACCAACTCCGATACGAGTTGTGTTTGTAAATATTCATTTTCGTTTAAAATTAGAGATAGATCCTAGTTGGTTAGGAAATTGGTTGTAATAGGCTATAAATAGCCATCTTTGGAGATTTGTAAAAGAACACATCAATCAATACAAACAAATCTATTTTTTTCATCGCACTTTACTTTCAAATCGGTGGCTTCGCCAATACTTTTCTTCTTTCACGAGTTCGTACAGGTTGGCAGGGCTGCATCGACAGAATCTTCGACCGATTTTGTAAGTTCCGTTTATCGAGTAATATCTAAGCTTTAACTTCGGGTGCATCGCTGTTGTTTCATTTAGATTTATTCACAAGTTATCGATATTTACTAGAACTACAGGTTCTATCTGTTGTTCTAGTTTTATCACTAGTTATCGAGCTTGGGATTTGAACTATCGGCTTTGTTATTGTTATTTTCATTCATCGTTATCATATAGCCGATTAGATCTATTTCAAGTGTTGCTTTCGTAACCTTGTCTAGTTTACTCTAGTAGTTTCCTTCACAATCACTATGTGATTGCCGGCTGTATTATAGCCGATTATCTTCATATAGCAAATCGGCCGATTCGCTGATACGCTTTTCGAGATCGGAATCTTTAGCCGATCGGAACCCCTGGAATTTGACACGTTTTCTTCCTTGCCAATCAACAGGTCAGATTGGCTGGCACGCCGTGCGAACCGCACTAGGGAAATCACCCGAACAGGAGCTAAGCAGATTCTCTCGATTCGTGTGTCCGACGCTGAGGGTCAATCGGCTGACTTTTAGCGCCAACAGTTAGCTCTAATATGAACATTTATGTACACAGTTTCCACAACAATTGACACTGATAGAAACCATGTCACTGTGTTCGATTCGTTGAGGAAATCACTGACGGACTACCAAGATATTAATGACATCCTAAACTTGTAAAAATTCTGGACGTTTATCTCTATGCAAAAGTTTACTTCCTAAATTTTCACCTAACACTGTATCTCATTATTTTAATCCACAGCGCATGGAAACAATTCGTCGAGAAACACAATGGTCCATCCAAAGAAAAACTTACATTCAAAACAGACTTCCCAGTACGTATGAAGTTTGCACATTTTGTATATTCTATAATATAAATATTTCATAACTTATTTTTTCCCCACTGAAGTGCTTAAGATAGGAACCCGGGAATAATCTATGTGGATACTATGTCTGTGAGCACATGTACAGTTTTGTGGGACCCAAGGCCGTGACGACGCCGCATGAGATGAAAGTACGTAAAATAAAACTATGAATAGTTAATTATTTTCTAGCTCCTTATATTTAATTGTTCGTGTAACATTAACAAATTTCCAAATTATAGATGTGTAGTATTCAATATAGCATCTTGGAGAAGGATACAATAGGGGCAATATGTAAAGGTCTCGTAGGATTCGTTTTGGACGAGGTGATAAATCCACATAGAGAATTTCATTATGACGGATGAGCATTAGATGCTCCGAGCAAAACCTCGATGGGAGGATCCTAGGAATGATCAGGACAAATTTTTGTATACATAGTAATTGTATAAATACTAGTTTGATTTGTATAATATGATAAGCATTGTATATTATACTAAGAATTGTATATATAGTAATTGTATAAATACTAGTTTGATTTGTATAAATACTAGTTCGATTTCATCACTAAAAAAGTCTTAAATACTAAAGGGGTACTAATGGGGTACGTGCATGCGCCATGCAGGCACGTATGCATCCGCATGCATGGATGCCCTTTAGTCCCGGTTGGAAAAACCAACTGGGACTAAAGGCGTCCGTGCTGCGCCTGGCGTGGCTGCCCCTTTAGTCCTAGTTGATTGATCTGGGACTAAAGACCCCCCTTTCATCTCGAAAAATTTATGCCGAATGATTTTTTGAGAGCTTTGTGGCCAACCAACTGGGACTAATAGACAATTTTCCAGTACTATTTATAATTGTTCAAAAGACAAAATTCCAGCAGACGCTGTAGGACGTACAAATAAGAGTTGGTAGGGCTTACTGTGCATGCATGGAACTGGCATCCTGATCCATATCTAAGTTTACGAGACCCTTGTGAGAAAACAAATGGTGGCATATATTTCCAAGATACAAATAATAAAAATATATTTATTCTTCATAATGTAATTACTACTATAATGTATTTATACTTCATCCAAATGCATGATGCTTCGGATGGACTCACAGATTCATAGTTTGCTGCAGCCCGTGGAAGCTTGGAGGACAAGTCATGGTGGCTGCTCTATAGCCTGCTCAAGTTTCCTCTGTGCAATCATCGCCATCAAACTCAGTGCGTTGGGGGGCACCGTCGACAGTGGCCGTTCTGGATCAATCGGCCGGCTATGGAGGCTCTCCGATCCGGGCACCATTCCAGTCAGCCACCCGGCCGACGGTTCCACAGTATCAACCGGTCATGTCAGAAATCGGCAGGGCGGCAGACGCTGCTGAAAGCCTGGGTAGGATTGCATGATTTCACCGAAAGAAACGCTTCTTCTTGGCCTATGATAGGTAATTTTAGAAAAATCTCCAAGGGTCCAATTTTTCTAATTTTGGTTGCCTAGGGCTAGGCATGGTGCTCTGCAGCTGTGAAAAACAATCCAGCTTGAATCCATGTCCGGAAGGCTGAGTTCTCAAATTTCAAATTTTTCCATGAGATCGGCACCGGCAGCCCCCGATGAGGCGACCATCTGTGCGGCTTAATGGCCTGGGTAAGCACCATAATTGGTACCAACATCCTCTAAGGTGTCCAACCTAAGTTCCCCTATGTCATGCCTATCTTACCCAGGCCGACTGCGACCACGAAAGCTTGGCTAGGATTGCATGATTTCACCGAAAGAAACGCTTCTTTTTGGCTTATGATAGGTGATTTTTAGACAAATCTCTACGAGTCCAATTTTTCTAATTTTGGTTGCCTAGGGCTTGGCATGCTGCTCTGCAGCTGTGAAAAACTATCCAGCTCGAATCCATGTCCGGAAGGCTGAGTTCTCAAATTTCAGATTTTTCCATTAGATCGGCATTGGCAGCCCCGATGAGGCGATCATCAGTGCGGCTTAATGGCCTGGGTAAGCACCATAATTGGTTCCGACGTCCTCTAAGGTGTCCAGCCTAACTTCCCATATGTCGTGCCTGTCTTACCCAGGCCGACTGGGACCCCGAAAGCTTGGCTAGGATTGCATGATTTCACCGAAAGAAACGCTTCTTTTTGGCCTATGATAGGTGATTTTTAGACAAATATCCAGGGGTCCAATTTTTCTAATTTTGGTTGCCTAGAGCTAGGCATGGTGCTCTGCAGCTGTGAAAAAAATCCAGCTCGAATCTATGTCCGGAAAGGAAGAGTTCTCAAATTTCAGATTTTGCCATGAGATCGGTACCGGCAGCCCCTGATGAGGCGACCGTCAGTGTGGCTTAACGGCCTGGGTAAGCACCATAATTGGTAGCGACGGCCCCTAAGCTGTCCAACCTAAGTTCCCATATGCCGTGCCTCGCTTATCTAGGCAGACTGGGACCTTCAAAGCCTGGCTAGGATTGCATGATTTCACCGAAAGAAATGTTTCTTTTTGGCCTATGATAGGTGACTTTTAGAAAAAAACTCCAGGGGTCCAATTTTTCTAATTTTGGTTGCCTAGGGCTAGGCATGGTGCTCTGCAGCTGTAAAAAAAAATCCAGCTCGAATCCATGTCCGGAAGGCAGAGTTCTCAAATTTCAGATTTTTCTATGAGATCGGCACCGGCAGCTCCCGATGAGGCAACCGTCAATGCAGCTTAACGGGCTGGGTAAGCACCATAATTGGTACCGACGTCCTCTAGGGTGTCCAACCTAAGTTCCCACATGTCGTGCCCTTCTTACCCAGGCTGACTGGGACCCCGAAAGCTTGGCTAGGATTGCATGATTTTGCTGAAACAAACGCTTCTTTTTGGCCTATGATAGGTGATTTTTAGACAAATCTCCAGGGGTCCAACTTTTCTAATTTTAGTTGCCTAGGGCTAGGCATGGTGCTCTGCAGCTATGGAAAAAAGTCCAGCTCGAATCTATGTCCGAAAGGCAGAGTTCTCAGATTTCAAATTTTTCCATGAGATCGGCACCGGCAGCACCCGATGAGGCGACCGTCAGTGCAGCTTAACGGCCTGGGAAAGCACCATAATTGGTACCGACGTCCTCTAAGGTGTCCAATCTAAGTTCCCATATGTCATGCCTGTCTTACACAGGCGGACTAGGACCCCAAATGCTTTGCTTGGATTGTACGTTTTCACCGAAACAAATTATTCTTTTGGCCTATGATAGGTGATTTTTAGACAAATATCCAGGGGTCCAATTTTTCTAATTTTTGTTGCCTAGAGCTAGGCATTGTGCTCTGCATGTGTGAAAAAATCCAGCTCGAATCCATGTCCGGAAAGCAGAGTTCTCAAATTTCACATTTTGCCATTAGATCGGCACCGGCAGCCCCTGATGAGGCGTCCGTCAGTGCGGCTTAAGGGCCTGGGTAAGCACCATAATTGGTAGCGACGGCCTCTAAGGTGTCCAACCTAAGTTCCCATATGCCGTGCCTCGCTTATCTAGGCAGACTGGGACCTTGAAAGCTTGGCTAGGATTGCATGATTTCACCGAAAGAAATGTTTCTTTTTGGCCTATGATAGGTGATTTTTAGAAAAAAAATTCCAGGGGTCCAATTTTTGTACTTTTGGTTGCCTAGGGCTAGGCATGGTGCTCTGCAGCTATGGAAAAAAGTCCAGCTCGAATCTATGTCCGAAAGGCAGAGTTCTCAGATTTCAGATTTTTCCATGAGATCGGCACCGGTAGCACCCGATGAGGCGACCGTCAGTGCAACTTAACGGCCTGGGAAAGCACCATAATTGGTACCGACGTCCTCTAAGGTGTCCAATCTAAGTTTCCATATGTCATGCCTGTCTTACACAGGCCGACTAGGACCCCAAAAGCTTTGCTTGGATTGTACGATTTCACCGAAACAAATTATTCTTTTTGGCCTATGATAGGTGATTTTTAGACAAATATCTAGGGGTCCAATTTTTCTACTTTTTGTTGCCTAGAGCTAGGCATTGTGCTCTGCATCTGTGAAAAAATCCAGCTCGAATCCATGTCCGGAAAGCAGAGTTCTCAAATTTCAGATTTTGCCATTAGATCGGCACTGGCAGCCCCTGATGAGGCGACCGTCACTGCGGCTTAAGGGCCTGGGTAAGCACCATAATTTGTAGCGACGGCCTCTAAGGTGTCCAACCTAAGTTCCCATATGCCGTGCCTCGCTTATCTAGGCAGACTGGGACCTTGAAAGCTTGGCTAGGATTGCATGATTTCACCAAAAGAAATGTTTCTTTTTGGCCTATGATAGGTGATTTTTAGAAAAAAAAACTCCAGGGGTCCAATTTTTCTAATTTTGGTTGCCTAGGGCTACGCATGGTGCTCTGCAACTGTGAAAAAAATCCAGCTCGAATCCATGTCCGGAAGGCAGACTTCTCAAATTTCAGATTTTTCCAAGAAATAGGCACCGGCAGCCCCCGATGAGGCGATACTCAGTGCAGCTTAACGGCCTAGTTAAGCACCATAGCATGTACCGACGTCCTCTAAGGTGTCCAACTTAAGTTCCCATATGTCGTGCCTGTCTTACCCAGGCCGACTGGGACCCCGAAAGCTTGGCTAGGATCGCATGGTTTCACCGAAAGAAACACTTCTTTTTGGCCTATGATAGGTCATTTTTAGAAAAATCTCCAGGGGTCCAATTTTTCTAATTTTGATTGTCTAGGGCTAGTCATGGTGCTATGCAATTGTGAAAAAAAATCCAGCTTGGATCCATGTCCGGAAGGTAGAGTTCTCAAATTTCAAATTTTTCCAAGAAATCAGCACCGGCAGCCCCCGATGAGGCGATTCTCAGTGCGGCTTAACGGCCTAGTTAAGCACCATAACTGGTACCGACGTCCTCTAAGGTGTCCAACCTAAGTTCCCATATGTCATGCCTATCTTACCCAGGCCGACTGGGACCCGAAAGCTTGGCTAGGATTGCATGGTTTCACCGAAAGAAATGCTTCTTTTTGGCCTATGGTAGGTGATTATTAGACAAATCTCCAGGGTTCCAATTTTTCTAATTTTGATTGTCTAGGGCTAGGTATGGTTCTCTGCAGTTATGAAAAAAAATCCAGCTCGAATCCATGTTCGGAAGGCAGAAATCTCAAATTTTAGATTTTGCCATGAGATCGGCACCGGCAGCCCCCGATGAGGCGACCGTCAGTGCGGCTTAACGGCCTGGGTAAGCACCATAATATGTACCGACGTCCTCTAAGGTATCCAACCTAAGTTCCCGTATGCCGTGCCTGGCTTACCTAGGCCGACTGGGATCCTGAAAGCTTGGCTAGGATTGCATGATTTCACCGAAAGGAACGCTTCTTTTTGGCCTATGATAGGTGATTTTTAGAAAAAAACTCTCGGGGTCCAATTTTTCTAATTTTGGTTGCCTAGGGCTAAGCATGGTGCTCTGCAGCTGTGAAAAAAAGTCCAGCTCGAATCCATGTCCGGAAGGCAGAGTTCTCAAATTTTAGATTTTTCCAAGAAATCGGCACCGGCAGCCCCTGATGAGGCGACCGTCAGTGCAGCTTAACGGCCTGGGTAAGCACCATAACTTGCACCGATGTACTCTAAGGTGTCCAACCTAAGTTCCCATATGTCGTGCCTATCTTACCCAGGCCGACTGGGACCTCGAAAGCTTGGCTAGGATTGCATGATTTCACCGAAAGAAACGCTTCTTTTTGGCCTATGATAGGTGATTTTTAGACAAATCTCCAGAGGTCCAATTTTTCTAATTTTCATTGCCTAGGGCTAGGCATGGTGCTCTGCAGCTGTGAAAAAAATCCAGCTCAAATCCATGTCCGGAAGGCAGAGTTCTCAAATTTCAGATTTTTCTATGAGATCGCACAGGCAGCCCCCGATGAGGCGACCGTCAGTGCGGCTTAATGGGCTGGGCAAGCACCATAATTGGTACCGACGTCCTCTAAGGTGTCCAACCTAAGTTCCCGAAAGCTTGGCTAGGATTGCATGATTTCACCGAAACAAACGCTTCTTTTTGGCCTATGATAGGTGATTTTTAGACAAATCTCCAGGGGTCCAATTTTTCTAATTTTTGTTGCCTAGGGCTAGGCATGGTGCTCTGCAGCTGTGAAAAAAAGTCCAGCTCGAATCCATGTCCGAAAGGCAGAGTTCTCAGATTTTAGATTTTTCAATGAGATCGGCACCGGCAGCCCCCGATGAGGCGATCGTCAGTGCAACTTAACGGCGTGGGTAAGCACCATAATTGGTACCGACGTCCTGTAAGGTAATCTAAGTTCCCGTATGTCATGCCTATCTTACACAGGCCGACTGGGACCCCAAAAGCTTGGCTAGGATTGTATGATTTCACCGAAAGAAATGATTCTTTTTGGCCTATGATGGGTGATTTTTAGACAAATCTCCAGGGGTCCAATTTTTCTAATTTTGGTTGCCTACATATGGTCTTGTTCATGTTCATCATGTTCTTAGTTCATATGTTGTAGTTCATATGTTCTTCGTTCATATGTTTCTAGATCATGTGTTCGTCATTCATGCGTTCTTCTAGCATGAGAGCAATGCTTATATCATTCATGTATATGATGATATTTTGATCTAAGTTATATTGCGGGTTCGTCGTCCGTTCTTGTAGTGGATGCTCTAGGGATGAGTACGATCACTAGAGTAGTATTCGATAGTGTAGATGTGGTGTCTAAACTATTGTTTACCTTCATTTGCCTCGTGCCCCACGGTAGTGAGGTAGGCGGCAGGTGGTGACAGCCCTGTCCATCCTTCGTACTCCTCCACATTCGGGTTCGGCGTAGAGCTAATGGCTGACATCACTAGGCAGACCTAGTGCACTTCGGTGCCCGAAGTAATGTAGCTATGGACCTAGACATAATCATGTGCATGTAAGATCATCATCTGATCTTAGCATATTAACATAAGGATATCTATTTACCTACTCCTACGTATGTATCTTTTTATATTTATCTTGGCCTATGTGTGTGTCACACTATCCAAATACTTATCACGATCCTTGCTATGAACTTTGGTGTATTATATAGTATGTTATCTTGTCATGTGTATATTAGAGTATTTTATTCCTATGCCTTCCTTTGGGAAAATATAAATGACAACCGTTGAATACTCACGGGTGAAATGCTACAATGATATATCCGTGCACTTGCGGACTTAATCCGATATATCATGTTTCTTAGTGGCGTTGATAGGAGCAATTCTAGTGATGACATTAAGAAACGTCAATACCAGGCAAACTGGGACCCTGAAAGCTTCGCTAGGATTGCATGATTTCACCGAAAAAATGCATCTTTTTGGCCTATGATAGGTGATTTTTAGAAAAATCTCCAGGGGTCCAATTTTTCTAATTTTGGTTGCCTAGGGCTAGGCATGGTGCTCTGCAGCTGTGAAATAAAATCCAGCTCCAATCCATGTTCGGCAGGCAGAGTTCTCAAATTTCAGATTTTTCCATAAAATCGGCACCGGCAGCCCCCGATGAGGCGACCGTCAATGCGTCTTAACAGCCTAGGTAAGCACCATAATTGGTACCGACATCCTCTAAGGTGTCCAACCTAAGTTCCCATATGTCGTGCCTATCTTACACAGGCCGACTGGGACCCCAAAAGCATGGCTAGGATTGCAAGATTTCACCGAAAGAACGCTTCATTTTGGACTATGATAGGTGAGTTTTAGACAAATCTCCAGGGCTCCAATTTTTCTAATTTTGGTTGCCTAGGGCTAGGTATGGTGCTCTGCAGCTGTGAAAAAAATCCAGCTCGAATCCATGTCCACCAGGCAGAGTTCTCAAATTTCAGATTTTTCCATGAAATCGGCACCGGCAGCCCCCGATGAGGCAACCGTCAATGCGTCTTAACGGCCTGGGTAAGCACCATAATTGGTACCGACATCCTCTAAGGTGTCCAACCTAAGTTCGCATATGTCGTGCCTATCATACACAGCCGACTGGGACCCTGAAAGCGTGGCTAGGATTGCAAGATTTCACCGAAAGAACGCTTCTTTTTGGACTATGATAGGTGAGTTTTAGACAAATCTCCAGGGGTCCAATTTTTCTAATTTTGGTTGCCTAGGGCTAGGCATGGTGCTCTGCAGCTGTGAAAAAAAAATCCATCTCGAATCCATGTCCAGAAGGCAGCGTTCTCAAATTTTAGATTTTTCCATGTGATCGGCACCGGCAACTATGGCGGATCCACCTCGGATTAGCCTAATTAAGGCACGGTTAAGTCCCCTAACATGCGACACTCGGCCTTAATCATGCTAACTCGAGATGTCGTCTTATTTCCTCCAATTTAACCACTTTGACAGGACCGAGTTAGCAAACTCACACGAAGGTGAGCGGTTCCAGAGAATACAACAAGTCCACTGAGTTAAATAACATGACCATTTTAGTTCAACATTAAAACAACATCAGAGTTTTACAAGGTTCAAGGAAACAACAGAAGGTAAAATAACAAGCGGAAGCTACTTCGTCGGAGTCGGACATCCCTGGTGAGGCCAACCACGACGTCAGTGATCCCTCTCCTCACCGTCCGAGGAGGGATCCCACTCGACCGTCCAACCCGGAGGGAGTTGGGGCGGCCAAGTGCCAACAGGAACGGACTCGGGAGCAGCGACTTCACCTGAAAAAGAAAAGCCACAACAAGGCTGAGCTACTAAGCTCAATAAGACTTAACCAACAGGGAGTAAGCTACTCCACCACTTCTAGACATGCAAGGCTCTTTGGCTGAGGGGTTTGTTTGCCAAAAGCACTATGTAGATCCTTCTTTTCAAAGTTTTAGCTCAGATTCTAAGTTCATTATCCGGTCTAAGTTAACAACTTACTCTAAGCAAACATAGATCCAACCAAGAGGGGTATATAAGCATCATCAAGACCATGTCATCATGAGATTTCATTCTTACTCAGTGTAGCATAGCGATCAAGTAGTCTCAAACTGTGAGAGGCAGACGAATCGATTCGAGTTCTTTAACCATGCATGGTGAACCTAACCTCACGACATCCGCGCATCACCGAGGTCGCTTCCTGTGTCGGCCTTCCCCATCAATCCCCTAACCTGTGTCGGGCCCATTTCCTTTGGTGCAATGTTCCACAGACCCGACCTCTGCCGTTCTGTGACCACACTTGCCACCACATGCAGTCGCAGGGGAAACTCCGTTCCAAGGACAATGGGGCAACCGCTCACATCTAGGTTCAATCCGGTACTCGGCTTCCTCATCCCATACTGAGTATGAGGTTAGTACTTTCAAACACTTGATCACGAACACCACCACTGTCGGGCCTTAACAAGTTCCATAGACAGACGGGGCGATCAGCCGACCACCAAAGAGTTAACCAAACCCTGCCCCGTCCATCGTCCTTATAGTTGTAACAGAAGAGAACAACCAACTCCTATACTCGCGAGTGACAGGAAATCACTCGACTTTTACCGAGTCCTATTTAAGCATTGCCACTACTCGAACCCAACAGACTAGTGTTCAGATCAAGGGAACTAAGTCGTGCATCTATGGTTGCAAACAACTCCTCTATGTAAATGCACAAACATGAAGAAGAAGGCATGCGCAAGTTTGGGAAAACTGGGGTTCATGCTCCGGGGCTTGCCTTCAAACGAGGAGGAAGGGAAGGGGTCTTCTGCTGGGGCGGCTTCGGCTTCTGGAAGCGGAAGCTCGGCTACAACTCCTTCTTCTGGCGCCGGGTACAGCTCGTAGACACCGTCGGCGAGATGCAACTCTACACGAAATGCAAATGTAGGGGGTTAGCACTTAGACGGTTATTTCAACAGCAACACTTGCAAGTTTTAGCCCAGAATTGTGTAGCAAAGCTACAGAAAAAGGTGGGGAAGTGTACTTGGGTTAGTGGAGATCAAGATATAAGGGTCGGATGGGAAGGAACTTATGATCTGACCCTTAGACTAGAGGAATAGTTGTGCTTGGGGTCCTCAGACTTAACGCAGAGAAGTCCCCGATTTTTACACATATACCCTCGGGTTAAGGAAAAAGGATACAGCCGAGCCCTCGGGCGAGGCGGAGAAAGGGTCGGCGAAACAGACAGGGTCGGACGAGATGAATAAAGGGGTCGGACGAACGGATAGGGTCGGGCGAGATGGAAAAGGGGTTGGGAGGACAGACAGGGTCGGACGAGGCGAAAAAAAGGGGTCGGAAGATCAACAGGGTCGGACGAGGCGGAAAAGGGTCGGACGAACAGAAGGGGTCGGACGAACAGAAGGGGTCGGATGAGGCAGAAAAGGGTCGGCAGCTTACCTTCATCTTACAGGTGAAGCTTGGGGTCGGGAAAGAGCAGACTTGGGCGGACGAACTGGAGCACTAAGACTTGCGGCGGCAACGTCCGGCGGTGCTCCGGTGGCAGCGGTGCATCTTGTGGACAACAAGCAAGCTCCTGCGCAGCGCGGAGGGGCAAGTGGCTGGGTAGATTGGAAAGGGCGGACGTGGAGTGGAGAGGAGAGTTCCTCAGGGACTTAGGCGGTAGTGCTCGAGCACGAAACAGGGAGCAAGGCGGGAGGGCAGCGATGGCGAAGGGGACTCCAGCGGGGCTCTGGCATTCGCTTTTATAGCTGTGTGGAAGAGAGAGAGCTGGAGCAGCACGAAGATCGGGAACAAATGATGGAGTGCACTGCCGGGGCGGCGATTGAGCAGCGGGGTGGCGGAGCAGGACTTCGGGGATGACACCGTCGGCCATTGGGCACCAGAGACAGTGCGGCGCAGGCACGGTTTTGCCGGTGGTTGAGATTTGGTGGAGGCGTGCGTCGTCGTGCGATGGATCTGATGGATGTGACTGGGGGAACGGTGCTAGAAGCGAGGGCGCACAGGTGAGAAGACAGGTGGCCTGCGGTCACGCGGGCGAGTGCGAAACAACATACTGTCGGGGCGCAGCTCTGACAAGGCGGGAAAAGGAGCTGTCGCGGCCGGGGTCGGGGTTGGCGGAGGAGGAATCGTCGCGTAGCACATCTGGGGCGGCGCGTCGGTGGAGAGGCGGCGGAAAAGACGGGAGGCATCGGGCCTTGCAGCCGGGGGTCCGGCGAGGTGATGATGGGCGCGAACCGCGAGACGCTGCAGAAAGGGTAGCAGAGGAGCTTCCGCTGCGATTGGGAAAGGGGGCGCGGGAATCCATCCGGTCGCGGCCGGCAATGGGGTGGAGCGGCGGGGGTCGGAGAAGTTGAGCCACGCGGCGGAGGAACTCTGGAGTGGACATGCTACTCGAGTGCATCTGTCTTGGGAGATCTGGGGGAAAGATTTTGTGGGTCCACCGGTCAGTCTCGGTTGGTCCACTGTTCAGATTGAAGGGAGGCGCTGTGGGAAGACTTAGAAGGATCCGGTGGTATGGGTTGGGGTCGGCAGGGTCGGAACTGGGGAAACGGCGGAGAGGGGTCGGGTCCTCAGGGGTCGGAACCGGGGCTGGAGGTTGAGCACTTAAACTTGGGGAAGCTGAGACAGGGGGATTAGGGACTCGGATTAAGATTAACTCGAGAGATTTGGGGTCGGTCGTCACAGCCTACCCCCCTTAAAAAGAATCTCATCCCGAGATTCAGGTGTAAGAGTAACCAGTGGGGGTGTGCAGTCCGTACCTCCCTGGCTGGAAAGAAGCCCTTGAAAATGCTTATTCAGATACTCTTCGGTCTCCCATGTTGCTTCATCCTCTGTGTGGTTATTCCATAAGATCTTGTACATTTTCACCACTTGGCATCGGGTGCGCCTCTCCTTATGGTCAAGGACTTTGGCCGGGTACTCAGCATAGGTCAAGTCGGGTTCGATTTGAAGTTGCTCTTGCTCTAAGATCTCGGCTGGGACTTGGACACATTTCTTCAGTTGAGACACATGGAAAACATCATGTATGGCTGAGAGCTATTCTGGGAGTCAGATCCGATAAGCAACTGGTCCACAAATTTCCACAATCTCATATGGGCCAATGTAACGAGGAGCCAATTTTCCTTTTACTCCAAACCGTTGCACTCCTTTGGTCGGGGAGACTCGAAGATACACATGATCACCAACTTCAAACCGCAGGGGTCTTCTTCTCCTGTCGGAGTAACTCTTCTGTCGAGATTGGGCGGCCTTGAGATTTGCTTGAATCACCTTCACTTGTTCTTCGGCTTCTACTACTAAGTCAGGACCATAGGTTTGTCTTTCTCCAGCTTGTGACCAATTCAAAGGTGTCCGACACCTCCGACCATATAAGGCTTCAAACGGTGCCATCTTCAAACTGGTCTGGTAGCTATTGTTATAGGAGAACTCTGCCAATGGCAAGCACTTGTCCCAATTTTTGTCATAATGGATGACACAAGCTCTCAACATGTCTTCAAGGATCTGATTAACTCTTTCGGTCTGACCATCAGTTTGAGGGTGATAGGTTGAGCTACGGATGAGCTTGGTGCCCATTGATGCTTGTAGCTGTTCCCAAAAGCGTGCTACAAACTGAACTCCTCGATCAGAGATGATCGTCCTAGGTACACCGTGTAGGGAAACAATGCGGTCAAGGTACAACTCTGCATACTTCTTGGCCGTGTAGGTGGTGTGGACAGGAAGGAAGTGGGCAGACTTGGTCAGACGATCCACAATTACCCAGATGAAGTCATGTCGCTGCGAGGTAAGGGGTAGTCCAACAATGAAGTCCATGCTGATGTCTTCCCATTTCCAAGAGGGAATAGGTAGGGGTTGCAGGGTACCCGCTACTTTTAGATGGCTGGCCTTGACGCGTTGGGAGGTGTCACACTCTGAAACATACCGAGCAATTTCTGGTTTCATTCCACTCCACCAGAAGATCTGACGGAGATCATGGTACATCTTATTGCTGCCAGGATGGATCGAGAACTTAGAGAGATGAGCCTCATCTAGGATTTGCTTTCTCAGATTGGGGTCGGCTGGTACAACAAGTCGGGTTCCATAATACACTTTCCCAGTCTCATCCTGTCGGAATTGCTTATACCCTTCATCCTCTAATGAAATCTTCCTTGTGATCCGCCTTACTTCCTCATCCTCTAACTATGCTGACCCAATTTGGTCTTCCAAAACAGACTCAAGAGATATGTGGCCAAGGGTTCCAGGGGAAACAATTTCCAAACTGAGTTTTCCCATCTCATGACTCGGATTAAGATTAACTCGAGAGATTTGGGGTCGGTCGTCACAGTAGCCCCCAATGAGGCGACCGTCAGTGCAACTTAACGGCCTGGGTAAGCACCATAATTGGTACCGACATCCTCTAAGGTGTCCAACCTAAGTTCCCATATGTTGTGCATGTCTTACCCAGGCTGACTGTGGCCCCGAAAGCATGGCTCGGATTGCATGATTTCACTTAATCAAATGCTTCTTTTTGGCATATGATAGGTGATTTTTAGACTATTCTCCAGGGGTCCAATTTTTCTAATTTTGGTTGCCTAGGGCTAGGCATGGAGCTCTGCAGCTGTGAAAAAAATCCAGCTTGAATCCATGTCCGGAAGGCAGAGTTCTCAGATTTCAGATTTTTCCATGAGATCGGCACCGGCAGCCCCCGTTGAGGCAATCGTCAGTGCGTCTTAACAGCCTAGGTAACCACCATAATTGGTACCAATGTCCTCTAAGGTGTCCAACCTAAGTTCTCATATGTCGTGCCTATCTTACCCAGGCCGACTGGGACCCCGAAAGCTTGGCTAGGATTGCATGATTTCACCAAAAGAAATGGTTCTTTTTGGCCTATGATAGGTGATTTTTACAGCAATCTCCAGGGGTCCAGTTTTTCTAATTTTGGTTGCCTAGGGCTAGGTATGGTGCTCTGCAGCAGTGAAAAAAAATCCAGCTCAAATCCATGTCCGGAAGGCAGAGTTATCAAATTTTGGATTTTGCCATGAGATCGGCACCAGCAGCCCCCGATGAGGCGACTGTCATTGCGGCTTAACGGCCTGGGTAAGCAAGATAATTGGTACCGACGTCCTCTAAGTTGTCCAACCTAACTTCCCATATGTCGTGCCTAGATTACCCAGGCACACTGGGACCCTGAAAGCTTGGTTAGGATTGCATGATTTCACTGAAAGAAACACTTCTTTTTGGCCAATGATAGGTGATTTTTAGACAAATCTTCAGGGGTCCAATTTTTCTAATTTTTGTTTCCTGGGGCCAAGCATGGTGCTCTCCCACTGTGAAAAAAATCCAGCTTGAATCGATGTCTGGACGGCAGAGTTTCAGATTTCAGATTTTTCCATGAGATCGGCACCGGCAGCCCCCGTTGAGGTGATCGTCAATGCGTCTTAACGGCCTGAGTAAGCACCATAATTGGTACCGATGTCCTCTAAGGTGTCCAACCTAAGTTCTCATATGTTGTGCCTATCTTACCCAGGCCGACTAGGACCCCAAAAGCTTGGCTAGGATTGCATGATTTCACCGAAAGAAATGCTTCTTTTTGGCCTATGATAGGTGATTTTTAGAGCAATCTCCAAGGGTCCAGTTTTTCTAATTTTGGTTGCCTAGGGCCAGGCATGGTGCTCTGCAGCTGTGAAAAATAATCCAGCTCGAATCCATGTCCGGAAGGCAGAGTTCTCAAATTTCAGATTTTGCCATGAGATCAGCACCAGCAGCCCCCGATGAGGCGACTGTCATTGTGACTTAATGGCCTGGGTAAGCACCATAATTGGTACCAACATCCTCTAAGGTGTGCAACCTAAGTTCCCATATGTCGTGCCTAGCATACCCAGGCACACTGGTACCTTGAATGCTAGGCTAGGATTGCATGATTTACCTGAAAGAAACACTTCTTTTTGGCCAATGATAGGTGATTTTTAGACAAATCTCTAGGGGTCCCATTTTTCTAATTTTGGTTTGCTGGGGCCAGGCATGGTGCTCTCCCACTGTGAAAAAAAATCCAGCACTAATCCTTGTCCGGAAGGCAGAGTTCTCAAATTTCAGATTTTTCCATGACATCGGCATCGGCAGCCCCCAATGAGGCGACCGTCAGTGCGGCTTAACTCCCTGGGTAAGCACCATAATTGGTACCGACATCCTCTAAGGTGTCCAACCTAAGTTCCCATATGTCGTGCCTATCTTAACCAGGCCGACTGGGACCCCGAAAGCTTGGCTAGGATTCCATGATTTCACCCAAAGAATCGCTTCTTTTTCACCTATAACAGGTGATTTTTCGAGCAATCTCCAGGGGTCCAGTTTTTCGAATTTTGGTTGCCTAGGGGTAGGCATGTGCTCTATAGCTGTGAAAAATAATCCAGCTCGAATCCATGTCCGGAAGACAGAGTTCTCAAATTTCAGATTTTTCCATGAGATCAGCATCGGCAGCCCCCAATGAGGCGACCGTTAGTGCGGCTTAACGGCCTAGGTAAGCACCATAATTGGTACCAACATCCTCTAAGGTGTCCAACCTAAGTTCCCATATGTCATGCCTGGCTTACCCAAGCCAACTGGGACCACGAAAGCTTGGCTAGGATTGCATGATTTCACCCAAAGAAACGCTTCTTTTTGGCCTATAACAGGTGATTTTTCGAGCAATCTCCAGGGGTCCAGTTTTTCTAATTTTTGTTGCCTAGGGGTAGGCATGGTGCTCTATAGCTATGAAAAATAATCCAGCTCGAATCCATGTCCGGAAGGCAGAGTTCTCAAATCTCAGATTTTAACATGAGATCGGCACCCGCAGCCCCCGATGAGGCGACCGTTAGTGCGGCTTAACGACCTAGGTAAGCACCGTAATTGGTACCGACGTCCTCTAAGGTGTCCAACCCAAGTTCCCATATGTTGTGCATGTCTTACCCAGGCCGACTGGGACCCTGCAAGCTTGGCTAGGATTGCATGATTTCACCGAAAGGAACGCTTCTTTTTGGCCTTCGATAGGTGATTTTTAAACAAATCTCCAAGGGTCCAATTTATCTAATTTTTGTTGCCTAGGGCCAGGCATGGTGCTCTGTAGCTATGAAAAAAATCTAGCTCGAATCCATGTACGGAAGGCAGAGTTCTCAAATTTTAGATTTTTCCATGAGATCGGCACCGGCAGCCCCCGATGAGGCGACCGTCAGTGAAGCGTAACGGCTTGGGTAAGCACCATAATTTGTACCGATGTCCTCTAAGCTTTCCAACCTAAGTTCCCATATGTCGTGCTTATCTTACCCAGGCCGACTGGGACCCCAAAAGCTTGGCTAGGATTGCATGATTTCACCGAAAGAAACGCTTCTTTTTGGCCTTTGATAGGTGATTTTTAGAAAAAACATCCAGGGGTCCAATTTTTCTAATTTTGATTGCCTAGGGCCAGGCATGGTGCTCTGCAGCTGTGAAAAAAAATTCAACACTAATCCGTGTCCGGAACGCAGAGTTCTCAAATTTTAGATTTTTCCATGAGATCGGCACCGGGAGCCCCTAATAAGGCGACCGTCAGTGCGGCTTAACGGCCTGGGTAAGCACCATAATTGGCACCGACGTCCTCTAAGGTGTCCAACCTAAGTTCCCATATGTCGTGCCTGTCTTACCCAGGCCGACTGGGACCCCGAAAACTTGGCTAGGATTCCATGATTTCACCGAAAAGAACGCTTCTTTTTGGCCTATGATTGGTGATTTTAAGGCAAAGCTCTAGGGGTCCAATTTTTCTAATTTTGGTTTCCTAGGGCTAGGCATGGTGCTCTGCAGCTGTGAAAAAAAATCTAGCTCGAATCCATGTCCGGAAGGCAGCGTTCTCAAATTTCAGATTTTTCCATGGGATCGGCACTGGCAGCCCTCGATGAGGCGACCGTCAGTGCGGCTTAACGGCCTGGGTAAGCACCATAATTGGTACCCACGTCCTCTAAGATATCCAACCTAAGTTCCCATATGTTGTGCATGTCTTACCCAGTACGACTGGGACCCCGAAAACTTGGCTAGGATTGCATGATTTCGCTGAAAGAAATGCTTCTTTTTGCCCTATGATAGGTGATTTTTAGACAAAACTCCAGGGGTCCAATTTTTCTAATATTCATTGCCTAGAGCTAGGCATGGTGCTCTGCAGTTGTGAAAAAAAATCCAGCTCGAATCCGTGTCCGAAAGACAGAGTTCTCAAATTTCAAATTTTTCCATGAGATCGGCACCGGCAGCCCCCGATGAGGCGACCGTCAGTGCGGCTTAACGGCCTGGGTAAGCACCATAATTGGTACCGACATCCTCTAAGGTGTCCAACCTAAGTTCCCATATGTCGTGCCTATCTTACCCAGGCCGACTGGGACCTCGAAAGCTTGGCTAGGATTGCATGATTTCACCGAAAGAAACGCTTCTTTTGGGCCTATGATAGGTGATTTTTAGACAAATCTCCCGGGGTCCCTTTTTTCTAATTTTGGTTGACTAGGGCCAGGCATGGTGCTCTGCAGCTGTGAATAAAATCCAGCTCGAATCCATGTCCGGAAGGCAGAGTTCTCAAATTTCAGATTTTTCCATGAGATCGGCACCGGGAGCCCCTGATGAGGCGACCGTCAGTGCGGCTTAACGGCTTGGGTAAGCCCCATAATTGGTACCGACGTCCTCTAAGGTGTCCAACCTAAGTTCCAATATGTCGTGCCTGTCTTACCCAGGCCGACTGGGACCCCGATAGCTTGGCTAGGATTGCATGATTTCACCGAAAGGAACGCTTCTTTTTGGCCTATGATTGGTGATTTTTAGACAAATCTCCAAGGGTCCAATTTTTCTAATTTTAGTTGCCTAGGGCTAGGCATGGTGCTCTGCAGCTGTGAAAAAAAATCCTGCTCGAATCCATGTCTGGAAGGCAGAGTTCTCAAATTTCAAATTTTTCCATGAGATCGGTACGGGCAGCCCCCGATGAGGCGACCGTCAGTGCGGGTGTAGAAAGTCTTCTGTTATGGCATTATGGGGAGACATGGAGGAGGCAAGATGTACTGTACATAGGTATAAAGGAGCTGTAAAATATTTAATTTTAAATAAGACTTAGCTTGATTTGTGATCAAGTCGGAGAATCAGCGGCTTGCGCACACTACTAGAAAATAGGCCTTTGGTCTATTACGAATTTTAGCTTTAGTCTCGATAATTTTTGTGTCCAAGAGTAAAGGACCTTTAGTCCCGGGTGTTAATACCAACCCGGACTAAAGGGTATTACCAATCAAGACTAAAGAGTCTTGACCTTTAGTCCCGGGTGGTAACACCACCCGGGACTAAAGGTCCTCCACGGGTAAATTTAAAAGGAGAGCGCCCAGGACTATGTCACATGTGGTGTGTAGTTGAGTTGGTAAGGCATCTACACGTGAGATGAGGGGTCCTGGGTTCGAATCCCACACACCACAAGAGAGAGGTCTCAAGAATTTGATTTATTTTTTCGTCTCGAGGGTAGCCTTTAGTCTCGGTTGAGGCCGGGACCTTTAGTCCCGCTTTCTTCATCCCGGTTGGGAAACCCAAGATTGAAGGGCTTCCCATCTGGGACTAAAGCCCGTTCGTGTAGTAGTGGCATGGGCTTAGAAGCTCTATGACGCTATCTTGCACGTTGTGGTTGGTTCTTGATGCAGCTGATGTCTGATCTGGGCGGTCGAGGTTGGCGAAAGCCTATCGACACCACGGTACGTGTTTCTTCTCACATTGTATCTTGGCAGAGGTCGAATATGTCGTACGTGCTTCTCACAATGTATCTTGGCACAAGTCGACTATGCTGCCGAGGAGCTGTCTTTTTATGCCATCTCAATCAATTAAGAGGTCAAAAATTGTCCCGCGGTACTATATTGTTTTTACTTATTCTCTAAGGGCGTGGTTGGTTGCTCTAGGGCTGGGGAGCCTAGATGGCGGGGTATCACCGGCTCGTGGGATGTAGGATGGTGTGATCCATTTGGATTTGTTTGGTTGCACATTCCTGAATGAATCTGTTGTTTGGTTCAACTTATGTTTGGTTGCACTTGCATCTTCCTATTGACGGAGGCCCAGATGCCCTCCCCGTCGAAGGCCTCCAGCCCTGCACCTCCGTTGCACTATGTGCCCCCATCTCCTCCACCCTCTCCATCTCCATCCCTGCATCCCCACACCCAAAGTTGTTCTGCATCCGCCACCCTATCATTGTGTCGTCGCCGTCCTGCTGGCTGCGCTCCTCCTCATCACTGCCACCTACGCCAACTGGTGAGTCGGCTCCGATCCCCGCCAGTCGTCCTCCAAGGCTGCCCAATGGCGGCCATCTAGTTTGACTCCTTCGATCTCGTCCACAAGTACCCCCACGAACCTGATGATTTCACCCAGATATTTACTTCTTCATGAGATCTCACCTCACCAAGGTGGCACGTTGCTTTAGAAAAGTCTAATGGGTGGGTGCCATGGCGGCACTTTGCTAGGAAACGAGAACGAGGACGAGGATGTTGGGGCTCCGGTGCGGCGGACGCGCCAGCAGAGCATCGGAAGCAGATCTCCCGTAGCGTGACGCCTCTGCCAAGGGCCACTGAGGCGAAACACATGGCGGTGAGCAAGGAGGAACGGTCCACCACTCCCATTGCTAGCATGCGACGGGTGGAGCTCAAGCGCGCCATGGGCAGCGAAAGTGCGGCCATCATAAGAGGTGGAGGCAGCCGTCATTGCCACAACACCGTCGAGCCAGGGCAACCAATCACTCCCGGAGCAACCAATCAAGACAGGGCAGTGAGGATGGTGGGGAGGAGGTGGTGGCATTGCACTGGCCAGTGGTGGTGGCCGTCATGAGATCAGAGCCCATGCTCTGCAGGTACTCGCCCGCACCTTTTTTGCCCCAGACTACACCATCTCCCGCACCTATTTTCCTTGCATTTCGCCATCCCGGCTCACGAGGGAAGGAGTCTCCTGAGTGGACGAGGGGATGCGGGACGGGGGGTACAGACTGCACGAGGGCACACGGAATATTTGTGCAGCTGAGCAAACCAAACATGATGTTGTGCACCATGCAATCCCAGATGGTGCAGGGGACGGCCCCCTACCAGCTACCAATCACACCTTGAGACAATACTCTCTCAAGTAAGCAAAGGTTTTTGTTCGGCTAGTGTCGGTGTTTCAGAAAACGGCTGGCAATAAGATTTGTATGTAGGCAGGGGGCTATGCAGCTTTGAGCCCGCGATGTTGCGCACAGGACGCCAAGGATTTATACTTGCTCAGGCCCCTTGAACTCGGGTAATACCCTACATCCAGTTGGTATTGATTTCTTTGTGCTGAATAACGCTGAGCTTGTTACACAGTCGATGATACAGGTTGCGAGAGAGGGAGTGCTCCCAAGTCTCAAAATGTCTAACAAGAGTCCTATGAAAGAAAAAGATAAACTGGTCCTAGTCTAAGTTCTTCCTCCTTCCTCTGTCTTGCTGCTGGTGGCTTGAGCGGAGGAGCTACTAGTGTGGAATGAGCTGAAGGAAGGAGAGAGCCCCCCTCTCCCGCAGGTGGCTGCCTCCTTTTATAGCCATGCCGGTGGGCTGCCCGAAGTCGGTTTGAAGCGTTGAGGGTCAGACCGACCCTCCCAATCATGCGGCTTGCTGAAGATATTTTGCCTAGTCGTGAGCCGAGCCCCGTGGCCGACCCTCCATTGGGCAGGGCCGGTCACGGTGTGGTGTGTGGATCCTGTCGTGGCTATCACGCCATCTGACAACTGGGATGGGACAAGGGTGTCAGTTCTCCAGGCTGGCACCCACTTCCCATCCTTATCTGGCTAAGTTCCTTAGCTGATAAGGCTCGGGTAGACCGACCCTGGAGGGTCGGTGTCCCTCGTCTAGGATCTGGGAAAGTGGGTCAACCTAATCCATCATGGTTTAGGTTCCTTGCTAAATCTCGTGTCTTTACCCTTAACTGGGTCCACCTGGGATATGCGTAATCTATATCCCTGACAGTTAGGTTGTACAATCTTATTATATTATTATTGTGTAGTACTTCTTCTCTCACTATGTTGGTCACGCGAGCCGTAGCCAACCCAAACGAACACAACATATCATATTGTCTCGTTGGTCATGCGAGGTATCAGCGGTGGCAAGCTGTAAATGCTGACACACATGGATGCATTGGGCGACACCTTTCCATTATTGCCAATGGCATGGCCTGTCCGGCCGTTCCAGTCCCCATGCAGTCTGGGTCAGATAAAAATGTGTTGAAAAATAGCAATGCATACTTGAAAAACTTCTAGAAGTTTGGAGGGCATGCATGAACAATAATTGCCATGCTTCCTGATGCAATATGAAATACTTTAGAAGTATGATATTTGCATGGTAGGATTTATCTAGAAATCAAGTAAGCATATGGAAAAGTCTAGATATTAAGATATTTTGTATAGAAGAGTGTGAAAGTTGTCACATGGCAACACCACAATTGTCATGAGCGCCTACAAAATGGAGGTGCTACTATAAGAGGTCTTAAGTAGAAGATGGGAAAGTTGCCATATAGTATAGTTGTGTCATGGTAGGATAGCCACTTAAAAAGTGTAAGAGGAAGCATTGTATCAACTTGTGAGTAGTGATTGTAGTATCTTATGGAAACAATATCCAGTATAATATTTTGTAAGCTGATCAAGGATGTTCTCGCAACAAGTCACGCTGACCTCCTAAGAAGGCTGCATGATGATCCTTGGATGGAGAAATAGGCAAGCTGCTGGGTGATCTTGGTCTCATTGATGCTTACATAAATGTGTTATTAAATAATGTTCCGATCCTTCAGTACATCAAAAGCAGTTGTAGGATCCTGGGTGCTAGTGCTATTTGAAGTTTGTATTTCTACAAATCCCTCAGCTAACCACAGACTCAATAGACACTACGGGAAAGCTAAAAATTGCTGAGTGTATTTTTTTTGCCAAGTGTTTTTTTTAGCACTCGGCAAACAAGCTCTTCGCCGAGTGCCAAGCCAAAAACACTCGGCAAATAAAAAACACTCGGAAAATCAGGGCTTTGCCGAGTGTCAAATAAAAAATACTCGTCAAACCACCCTCTTTGCCAATGTCAAAAAAGACACTCGGCAAAGAGGGGGGTTTGCTGAGTATTTGTTTTTCACACTCGGCAAAAAAATAATTTTTTTTTCTCTTTTCACCATGAAATTTTTTCTACTCCCCACATACAACATGTGGTACTCCATGTTAAAATTTGGTATATTTTTGGATTTATTTGCTATATTTATTTAATTAATTGCATTTCAAGGAAATTTTTGGTATAAGTCAAATTTGAACTGCAAGTGATTCAAATTATGGAACAAAATGAGTAGAAAAATGATATTCATGTTATTTGGCCCAATTTGAGACCTGACCCATGAAATGAAAGGAAATTTCGAACATCTTGTTCAAGAAACACGACCATGAACGTGTGGTAGTAGTATTTTTAAATTGTAAAAAACAAGCAAGTCTAAAAATCATGAGAGTTGTCATAATGTGATGATATAATACGTGGAGGCTGTGGAAAAAAATTGAGAAGGTTTTGCACATTTCATCATGTACAATGATTACAAACCGAAGCATCTCAGAAGAAGAATAGTATCGTTGAGAGGATTCGATAAGATTTAGAGTCGAAGTGACGGTCGAGTTTGGTTTGACTACAAAACTTTTTGTATAGTCAATAGAGAACATATATTGGTTTGTATGAAAATTTGGTATTTTTTTAAAACTGTTGGATATTTTTTAATTTTTTTTCAAAAAAATTTGCCGAGTATCCTACGTTGGACACTCGGCCAAGAAACCCTTTACCGAGTGTCCACATAGGACACTCGCAAACCAGACGCCCCCTAAACTATCCTTTACACCCCATTCACAATGGGTGCAAAAGCTATAAACATATCATTCTTAGAGATCACACAACCATTGTTTTCACTCGTAAATGAATAACCATTCTTCATCAAACATGAAAGAGACATAATGTTTCGACTTAAACTAGGAACAAATAATAATTATT